>NC_091048.1:19895190-19973017 GCF_963966145.1 Tenebrio molitor | reverse complement strand
AATGGGAGGATATTCACCAACATCCCGTAGATAAAGGTATTTTAGAAATTTCCGTATGATCTGCTCAAGTTTAGCTGCTTGAATATTATGATGCGGCTGCCATATGATGCAAGCATAGTGAAGTTTACTTCTTACAAATGCATTAAAAAGCATTGTGAGAGTACGACTGCTTTGGAAATCCCGCGAGTTTCGAATCAAAAAACCCAGCTGCTTCATAGAATCAGACACCACATGATCAATATGGCTTGTAAACGATAACTTACGGTCAAAAATTACACCAAGATCCTTTACCGTTTCTGGTCTGTTCAAGAGATTCAAACTTAAGGTGTAATCGAATCTGATATTTTCCTTTTTCAAAGAAAAAAACATTACTTGACATTTGTTGATGTTTAGACTGAGCTTGTTTCTTGTACACCAGTTCATTATTTCGTCCAAGTTTGTCTGTAGCGTAACACAGTCAGACCATTCGCTAATTTGTTTCAACAACTTGGCATCATCGGCGAACAAGAAAAACGGTACAGTTAGTTTGTCACCAATATCATTAATAAAAACCAGAAACAGCAAAGGTCCCAAAACAGAGCCCTGTGGTACACCGGAAGTGACATTTATAGACGCCGAGTCATACCCATAACAATGGACGTACGATATCGTTGAAATATTTAGTTTAAATATGCTTTTGTTTGCTGATGATATTAAGCTGTATTCTACTATTAGAGATATTTCTGACTGTATGCGTCTGCAATCAAATGTTGATGTGCTTTATAGTTAGTGTCTTAGTAATGGTCTCCCCTTGAATCGTGACAAATGCTACATTCTCTCGTTCTCTCGTAAGACCAAGCCGCTTATGTTTGATTATAGCATTGGGAATGCTTCATTGACTAGGTCACTAGGTGTTTCACTTTCAAGGATTTAGGCGTTACATTTGACGCTCAATTCACCTTTAACGAACATGTTGATATTGTTGTAGTATCATCAGTCAAAACTTTAGGTTTCATCTTTCGATCGTGCAAATGATTCAGGTCTGAGAGTTGCTTAAGGGCACTTTATTTTCAATATCTTCCGAATTTCGAACATTGACGTTAACAGGAACGACAATCACCTCTTGTTCTTGACTGGTACTTGCCATTGAGATCATTTTTATTAAATTGCTACTTACCTACTTACCATCACTAGCCTGCATAACCTAACTAAACCGCAATGTTTAACAACAACAACATTAAATTTCAACTTCTGTTCGAGGTCGATCTGAACGAACGTAAGCTTGGGCACGATTCACGTCCGCGTCGCTTCCCAACCTTTTCGACAAAACCATTGTGTCCGTTAATCGCTCATAGTCACAATAATCATAATATAAAATAAAATTTTACGACTACAATGAAAATGACAAAACTACAGAGGCATTGCCTCGAGTTGCACTTTGCTAACACGCAGTAACCAATAACAGTGTATGACGGGTTGAAGGTATTCAGTTCTTTATTCTACCAACCACATAGCTTAGGCGGAAAAATGAAGTGGCATATTTTACGGTGCCTCTACGGTACGCTGAACGCTCTGAATAAGTGTTCTGTGGTCTACGAGTACGCTCTGCAGTCCGAAGCGAAGGCGCCGAATGCAAAACACGCCAAATACATGCAACAGTTATTCTTCGATAATAATTAATTCAATGTACGAGTAGGTACAAAATAAAAGTATACAAACATAAAAATATTTTTATACTAAAAAAAATCAAAAATTATCTATTAAAAAAGATTTTGGTTAGTAAAGTATTTGGTGAGGCACTGCCTCACCTGCCTACCCAGAGAAGCCGCCCCTGTCGAGAAGCGAGCGCGTCGTTTCAGGCAGAACGTTTTTCTTTCTTCGGGTTTGTGTTATCGGTCTGCTGGTGACCTCGCCTGCTAACGGCCGGTCAGACCGATAACAGTTTTTTATTTTGTTCTTATTGTAGTGTTTATCTTTTGTACCCTCGTCTGCCGCGCGATTTCCATTTCTATTCGGATTTTTCTTTCCTTTTGGGAAGCGAGGTGAGGCCCGAGGGAACAGTCCCGCCGATCGTGGGCGGCGTAGAAAATTAGCGTCGAGGACGATATCGGACTTCGCTTTCGGTTCCCCTTTTTTTGCTTACACCAGAGTGCTTGTCGCGTGAGGAACTCGTTCACGAGTTGGCCGTACGATGCACGGTGGTATCCGACGCAGATCTGGTCGAGAATCTGGCCTTCAATCTAAAGGTTTTCCTGTCGATGGGATGGTATCTTGTTCGATACGGGGGTGAAATTGGATTCGGAGCCGGAGTTGACGCGTTGTAAGGAAATTCTCGACGAAATCCGTACCCTATTCACCAGAGTACTGGACGAGACCATCCTGTGTATCGCGGCGATGAAGTTGGCCTATTTTAAGGGACGCCTTGGCCGTCTTACGGCAGAGCCGGGGGCTCAGATTGAACCCAAAGGGAGACTGACCTGTACAGAGTTATCGCCGGGTTCAAATCGCGAGCGAAATTTTTCAATGAAACGGCGAATGTGTCCACGCGTTCGGAACCGTCGGTATTTCGGGGGGTTGCTTCGACGCAGCTAGTGAAACCGGTTTACGGTCCCGGACCGAGGTGAGGCTCTGGTTTGGTACCGGATGATCGAGGCCTGAGTAGCTAGCTGGAGTGCGAATACCTAAAAGAGGAATTCCTGCCCATAAATTATTCAGAGACCGCGCGCGAAAACCTGCTGAAATACAAGCAAACGGAGGGGCAGTCCGTGGGGAAGTTCTTGGCGCGTTTCGAACAGCTGCAAGGTTACCTGCCGAGACCGTTACCTTTCACGGAAAGGAAAGCCGCGATCCAGAAGAACATCCTGCCGTAGAAGCCACGCTTTTCAATATAGACCAACACGTGGTAGCGCAGCGCATCGAAAGACACAACCCCCTCTCCTAAGGACCCCTTTTGTCATGGTTGCAAACGGACTAGACATGAGATCCGCGATTGACCCTCCAGACGGGACATAAAATGTTGGGGATGCGGTAAATCGGGTTTGATGCGACATAATAAAGTCGACCAAAGCCGCCCAAAATTACCTATTTACGATTTGGAAGAGGAATAAGTTGTCCTAAGTTGAAGGTCAGCATCTGTGGATGCGAATTCGTAGCGCTGGCTGCTAGATTCGGGGGTCAGTCGAGTGTTCGTCGGACTGGTTGGGTGGCGCAAATTAAGGGCGTTAGGTTTTGAGATGCACCCAGTAGAGGTAGAGTGCTGTATCCTCGCGTCCGCTTCGGAAACTGCGTGCATAGGGACCGTGAACGTCCCGGTGACGTTAGAAAGTAGGGTCGGGGTTTTCGAGGTGTTGGTGGTGCCAGAGGTTCGGCACGAAATGATCTTGGGGATCGATTTCTAGACCGGGATAGGTATCGTACCGAATTTGCGACAACTACGTTGGGAATTCGCTGACCCCCCGATCGACGCTGGCAGCCGGCCACAGGTCGGCAACATAATTACGAAGGACGATCTCTCTTCAGATCAGAGATCTAAATTACTTTGACGGGACGAGGGACTCGCCGCTGGCGCTGGGGTGTACCGATTTAGTCTCGCACAGGATCACGCTGTTAGAGGACGCGAAGCCGTTACGGACACGAAACTACCGCGTCAGGCTTTTTATCCAGCGCCTCATCGATAAGGAGGTCGACGAAATATTGAGGCAGGATGTCATCGAGAGGGCCGAGTCGGAGTTGAACTCGCCTTACCTCATAGTGCCGAAGAAGGACGGTTCGTACCGGTTTGTTATCGACTTCCGCGGAGTGAATGCTCGGTCGAAGAGAGTGTGTTATCCTCTCCCCAACATCTCCCATATACTTGGTAACTTGGGGAGGGCAAAGTAAACTAGACAAAAATGAATAGGGAATTTTTCCTTTTTTGAATTTTTTATAAATACAGTTTAAAATTTGTAATGAAATGTCCTAGAAATATATCAATATACACATTAAATGTAATGTTTCAAGTAGCTGTAGCATTTTTAATTTATCTTGTCCTTGAGAATACGTGGGAGGATTGGGGCAATTATTTTGCTTTCCAAGAAAAATTGTGGAATTCCCTATTCATTTTTGCCTAGTTTATTTGTCTAGCTTACGGCCGTATTCACCAACGCCAGTTAACATTAACTGTAGGTTAAAATGCTTCCTTCCTTTAATTACCTATTGTTGTAAGAATGTTTTCGTATATTTTAACCTACAGTTAACTTTAACTGGCGTTGGTGAATACGGGCCTTAGACATTCGAGACGAGTTCTGGGAGATCTCCCCGGAGAAGTATAGCAGGCCCATGACAGTCTTTTCGATAGCAGGACGCAGACAGTTCCAGTTCAAGCGAATGCCGTTTGGATTGCATTCGGTCGCCGGTACCTTCCCGGCCCTGATAGATAGGCTGTTCACCCCCGACCTCGAGCCCTACGTGTTCGCATACCTCGACGACATAGTCATCAATACCTCCGATTTCGAGACACATTTAGGCATCCTAGAGCAGCTCCTCGAAAGGTTGTCGAAGGCGGGACTGACCTTGAAGGAATCCAAGTGCGAATTCTGTCAGCCAGAGCTCTGCTATCTCGGTTATGTGGTGAACCGTCAGGGCCTCAAAGTCGACCCCTCGAAGGTCAGCGCCGTCGTCGACATGCCACGACCGCGAGGTGTCCGGGGCGTCCGCCGACTAACCGGGATGATGAGCTGATACCGTCGGTTCGTACCAAAATTTTCGACCATGTGGTCGCACCCTTAGCCAACCTGACCAAGAAAAAAACGCGCTTTACCTGGTCGCCGGAGTGCACTAATTAACGCGCCGATTCTATCGTGTCCTGATTTCAAATACCCTTTTACCTTACAATGCGACGCCAGCGACATCGGCATCGGTTGCCCCAAGTTTAAATTTTTTTAAATTGAATTTTATGTTATAATTTTTTGATATATTCAAAACCTTGTTTAGTGTTTTATCGTGATCACTTTTAGAATTATCCCAAATTATGATATCGTCTATACGTATAGACTGCAATATTTTCAATACCATCGAAAATTTGACGAAAATGTTCGTTAAAAACTTCTGGAGCACATTTCACTCCATGTGCAAGTCGCAAAAATTTATGTTGCAAAGATCGCTACTGGACTCATCTACAGTACAGTACAGTACAGCAAATGGAACTTTCTTGGCGAAATGACTGGTGTCACATTACCGTCAATTTTTATTTTGTAAGGTGGATCAATACTACCAATACCCAATACCCGAGAACAGTTCTCCAAAAGTTTGAATTATATTTTGATACTCTCTGTTTTCTGACCTTTCTACCTGATGTACAGGAACTAAATTTGTTTCTTTAAAATTTTGGTTCATTTCTGGATATTATTTTAAGTTCGACGTACGTTTTAAGTCCTAGCAGTGACTGCGACATCATTAACGACATAAAAGATTATATCGTGATTAACTTCATTATATTTACATGTTAATTTGCAAGTTCCTATTACAGGCAAAACATCTCCCGTGTATGATTTCAACATAGCTTTAGAGGACTCAATTAATGAAAACGGTAATGATTAGGGCCCGGATTTTAGGCAAAATGGACTATTTTTATTTTTTAAGGCACATATATGAAACTTGTCTATAAATGATTTCTGGCTTAATTAGAGTAATTAGAGCCATATTTGATTCTGCCTAATCGGCCTAAAATGCCCTTTAAATACCTATTTTACTTTTTAACTGCCTGAACATGCCTAAAATGACCAAAAATCAATTTCATTTTCGCGATTTTTTCCCAATATTCGAATTCTGGGAAGTTTACGGTATTAAAAATGTAAAAGTGGTACCTCAATAAAATTTACAATGCTTTATGATTGTGAAATTTAGTGAGATGTATTTATTGAAATGTACAAAGTACAGTACAATAAAGGAATTACTTTTTCGCTTTTACGGTTGGGACCATGATGTCAGCGGTAAATACTCCGACAATACAAAAGTACCACAAACCATTAGACTGGACTGGCATAAATTACAGAGTTTATCTGTTTGCCTCTGTTCGAAGGGGTGCAGGTATACACAGTCTAATGGTTTGTGATACTTAGGTATTGTTAGAGTGCATTTCAACGAGAAGTACACAGGCGTGGCTACCGAGATGCGTTAGATGTAGGGGAAGGACGACCCAAAATCGAGTGCATTGGCGTAGTCCAGTTTTATTTTTGTTTTTACTTTCACAACACAGAAAAGATCAGATTTTCACAACCGGGATTAGAAGTCGAGTTGTATGACATAAAAAAGAAGACGGTGAAGAACAATAACCTGGCTGGCTAGAAGCTTTAACGTTTATACAATGGTCTCTGCCATAAAAACGAAAATTAGAGATTTAGAGATGAAGATGTGCCGGAACATGAAACCAAAATGGAAGAAATTAATTACAAATTTGCGCCTATTACCTCTTGCGAGGTAGAAAGAAGTTTCTCAAAATATAAGTCCATTTTGGTGGATAACGGACAATGTTTTAAAATAGAAAATTTAGAGCAATATATTGTATGCAATGTATGTAAATGCAAGTATATAACTAACAAACTTGTAGGTAGATATATTAATTAAAGTATAAGGAATAATTAGTAAATATCTTGTTGGGTGTACTTAAAACTTTAAAAACCCATTTTTTAATTTAATTAACCACAACTTTAAGGACCTAATGTGGCTTATTTTCAGTTTTTAAGGGACTATTTGCAGTAGTTTAAGGGACTATTTTAGGCACCTATTTTCGACTTTTTAATTGCCTAAAATCCGGGCCCTAGTAATGATAATTCAGCAAAATTATTTATCGACATAATATAGGGTTATTGACCGTAGAGTTCCAGCAAAGATTTATTGTTATGCAACACAAAATACCCAAAGCTCAGATTGCTATTTTAACGTTTTTGTTCTCTCTCTAAGGTTATAAGAAGAATCATTTTATAGTCTGACATAATAAAAAAAAAATCGTACGTTTTAAGGGGGAAACACACAAGCAAATATGTCTTTCATATATGTACGCGCGTACATGTTTGTCAAAATCAGCGTCAAACACTAGCGACCTACACACGATCAAACATGTCTTAAGACATCATAGTCTAGATATTAATCAACCTGTTCACACGTTTTCTTTGCTGCCGAGTAAAACAATGTCCGAAGAGTTGTGTTTGATGGCAGTGGCGTGCGCTATTACCATAGTTAAACAAAAATACTGGAAAAATAAAAACCGTCGTAAAAAATGGTCTAAGGATTGGCTTTTTAAACGGGAACAATTATCTCATGGAAACCTACTGGAAGAGTTAAGACTTGCCCCATTACACCATCTAAAATCAGGAACCTCTATAGCAGTGTGTGAGCGATACGACGTACTGCCCTGAATAAGTCTTTGGCAAACAAGTGCGTTTGGAAAACACACGGTCAATCATGTACGTGCATACATCAACGCACGGACTTGTTTTCAGGCAAAAGGGGGGAACACACGAGCAAACATGTCTTTCATACATGTACGCGCGTACATGTTTGTCAAAATCAGCGTCAAACACTACCGACCTACACACTGTCAAACATGTCTTAAGACATCATAGTCTAGATATTAATCAACCTGTTCACACGTTTTCTTTGCTGCCGAGTAAAACGATGTCCGAAGAGTTGTGTTTGATGGCAGTGGCGTGCGCTATTACCATAGTTAAACAAAAATACTGGAAAAATAAAAACCGTCGTAAAAAATTGTGTAAGGATTGGCTTTTAAAACGGGAACAATTATCTCATGGAAACCTACTGGAAGAGTTAAGACTTGCCCCATTACACCATCTAAAATCAGGAACCTCTATAGCAGTGTGTGAACGGTACGACGTACTGCCCTGAATAAGTCTGTGGCAAACAAGTGCGTTTGGAAAACACACGGTCAATCATGTACGTGCATACATCAACGCACGGACTTGTTTTCAGGCAAAGCCAGGTTGAGAAGTTTGACGGACTTTTTGTATGCGCGTACACACGGACGTTCATGTTTGACAAACATGTACGCGTATGAAAGACATGTTTGATCGTGTGTTCCCCCCTTTACACGATTTTATTATGTATTCGATCAAACGATGAAAAAACAGACATGATTTTCATATTTGGTGAGTGCCGTAAAAATGCTGTTCAACCTGCACATGCTTAGTCTCAAAGATATCCAAATAGGCCTATTTCTAATTCTAACGTTTTTGTCTAACGTTGATTTCATCCAATATTTCTTCGTATAACCTTACATAGAGAACAAAATGCCATTTTGACTATTAAATGACACTACTTTGATTCCTTATTTGTAAAACGTTAAACATGGTATTGTCACCGGCCCGGCTGCTTTGAGAGAATTCAGTAATGAAGAAATGAAGGTTGTATTTAATTCAATCCACAAAAAAACAAAAGTTGTTAATACAAAAATTAAAAAAAGTAAAGTCAACTTGACAGCGACCGCGTGCTACTTGATCGGTGCCTAGCGTCTCGCTTACTGGTAACAGTATCTAGCAATCTGAGCCTTTTATATGTTGTGTTGCATAACATTAAATTTTCGCGGGAACTCTAGGGTGAATAACCCTGTATTGGCCATAGCCCCGGTGTCAATTTTGAAGGAAATTATTTTGTTATTAGCTTTTACCCGCGGCTTTGCTCGCAATTTTTTTACTTGAAAATACAAACGGCAACGTTGTATAAATATCATGCGTTCAAATGAAAACCTGGGCTGAGTAAGCGTTGAAAAAAGTAAACCATTTGGAACAGTGTAATGTTTGAATTTCCCGCCGTTTGACACGAACACCATTTGTTTATGTTCACATAATTGAATATGTTTGTTTTTAGCCAAGGGTGCTCTTAGATATTTTCTTCGAGAATAGGAACCGTTTCTTATTCTATAGTGTACAGGCTGATTCACGTAGCCCGTTCATTAGAAACTTTTTGATTTCCCAAAATCATATTAATATGATTAGGTATACCTATCATTCATTACTTTATAAACCAATAAGAATCTTTGATTTTCTTTAGTTACCACGTATTACAGCGGTTATTGTAGTAACCAGGGCGATTTCGAATATACGAACCTTTGTATATTCGAATATACCAACCTTTGTATTTTCGCTCGCCGCCTTAAAATTTTTTGCGCTAGCCGTCACATTAACGTCACATTAACGCTCCGCTACTGAATGCGCCCAGTCGGTTTCGGGAACCTGTTTATTTATTTATTTATTTATTTTATTCATGATATAGTCTACCCGTATACAACTCGAGGATGGAAAATTGTCGATTGCTCGACGTGTTGCCGGAAACACCACTCGATCTACGATCTCGTGGTGTTTCCGGGCAACACGTCTCCTATAATCGAGAATTTTCAATCCTCTAGTTGTATAATACAGTGTGGAAACTACTTATGGAATAAATTCAGTAATTTCAAAACTAATAACATTTGTCAATAACGCTGAAACAGGTCAATTTTTATTTATGATAATGCTTATTTTAAGTAGCTTCACTTGTTCATGACGTCATCCGTTTATGAGCTACGACGTCACACTCATTTTTTTTTCTTCTCTTTCTGATAGACCTTTATAGTAGCTAAACGATAAATGAAAAAAATTGGTACTTTACATAACAATTTTTTTGAGAAAATGACAAATTTTACTTCACAAAATTCAATTTAATTTTTAACGTAAAAATTCTTTTGTATGGGTTTATTTAAAATAGAAGATTTATTTTAATAGACCAAATAATTTAGAAGATTTACGCTAGAGAATTTGGGCTGAAATGAAACAAATCAGCCGTGACATTATTGAGCGCAGTGTACAAAGTGTCGGTGAGTGCCAAATAGTTGGCGGGGGACAATTTCAACATTTGCGTTACATTTTATTGTTAACCTTAGATCTTTGTTTGCTTTTGTTTAAGGTCAATTAAAATTTTTACATTAAAAATTAAATTAAACTTTTGAAGTAAAATTTGTCATTTTATCAAAAAAATTGTTATGTAAGGTACCAATGTTTTTCATTCATCGTTTAGGTAATAGGAAGGTCTATCGGAAACAGGAGAAAAAAGTGAGGGTTGTCATTTAAAAAAATTGGTGATGACGTCATAACTCAAAAATGGATGATGTCATGAACAAGTGAAGTCACTTAAAATAAGCATTGTGAAAAATAAAAATTGACCTGTTTCAGCGATTTCGACAATTATCATTAGTTTTGAAACTACTGAATTTATTCCATAAGTAGTTTCCACACTGTATATGAAAATTGGTAGTTGACTATAACCGACTACTCCAAGTTCAAATGAAATATTTTCAAAATGGCGGCACTTCCGGAAATACCGGAAATCGATGCTATCTTTGTTTTTTTAAATAGAAAGGCTCCATTTTGACTTCACATTTCGATTCTACGTTAACTTTTGAGTTTAGTACGTCTTTTTGTCAATACTTATCTGTCATCATTTTTGACTTAGGTCTAATTTATTTTTAGTTTACTGACTTGCCAAAGATTTGGCCGCTTTTTTGCGCTACCAACGACATTTTTTTAATGTTTCATAGGCCTACTGCAATTTTTTAAAATTGATAATCAAAAAATGTCGAAAACTTCATTTTTTTAAATGGCAACTACCATTTCTGATACTACATATAAATGTAAAATTAAATTTTAAGGCCACTTTTATTAACATTATGTATGCCTATTTGCAGCGGTTTAGGCGTAATTTCAATTTTTTGAATAAAATATTCTTTTTTATAAGCAATTGTTATATTTGAATTTTTTATTCAAAAATAGCATTGCAATAAATATTAGATAACAACAAAACAATAAAAAATAAGCAAATTAACAAAAAAATATTTTAATGTAAATGAATTCATTGAAAATATTTTTTGTTAATTTGCTTATTTTTTATTATTTCGTTGTTATTTACTGTTTATTGCATGTGATTTTTGAATAAAAATTCAAATAAAACAATAGTTTGATTAAAAAAATAGTTATTTATTTAACGAGTTCTTGTGTAATTTGGGCTGAACGAGTTGAATACAACGTTTTTTTGTTCGACGAGTCCCTTAAAGGCTCCAAATCGCTAAAAATCTTTAAAATTAACTTGACGTTTCGTTTTGACAAGTTGTCAAATTTTTCAAAATCCGTTCACACAGGAGAAAATTCTCAAATTCTGACAGTGTCGAACAAAAAACAATGTTTTACTCAAAAAATCGAAATTACGCCGAAACGGCTGCGAATAGGCATACACAATGTTAATAAAAGTAGGCTTAGAATTAAATTTTACATTTATATCTAGTGTCACAAATGGTGGTTGCCATTTAAAAAAATGAAGTTTTTGACATTTTTTGATTAGCAATTTTGAAAAATTTCAGTAGGCGTATGAAACATTAAAAAAATTCACTAATGGCGGAAAAGATCGGCCAGGTCTTTAGGAATTCAACTAAAAAAAAATCTATTATTTATTTCAGATGGTTCAAGAGTTATAAATTTGTTAATGAAGCCCTGCAACCTCCCTTTTTTGCAAAAAAGATGACATAGGTCAAAAACGATGACAGATAAGTGTTGACAAAAAGACGCTCTAAACTCAAAATTTAACGTAGAATCGAAATGTGAAGTCAAAATGAGGCCTTTCTATTTAAAAAAATAAAGATGGCGTCGATTTCCGGCATTTCCGGAAGTGCCACCATTTTGAAAATACTTCATTTGAACTTGGAGTAATCGATTATAGTCAACTACCAATTTTCATATTAATATGATTTGGGGAAATCAGAAAGTTCCTAATGAACGGGCTACGTGAATCAGCCTGTATATTTTAGGATAACTAATTACAACTGTCAATTTACACTTTAAAAAAGCAAAACAATTAATGGTTACCAACGCCTTCCCAGCCCTGGATTTGTACTATTGCGATCAAAAAATTTTGGACACTAATGTCATCGTGCTGTCATACATTCTAAAACGACCCTTATGTATTAATAACCTCAATTTTGATTGTGTCAATTTTGAAAATGTGAATGTCAGATTTGCCGAGAAAATATTCAAAAAGTTGTAAAAATCAGACAAATGGAATAGAACGAGGTTTTAATTAATAAAAAATATAAAACAAATACCCAAATGTACTCGCATATTAAAAAAATTATATTCTAAACCGGTGTCAAATTGACAACAATTTCATCTTTCATGTGACAGTTTCAATAAAGCATGATTTAGAGTAATTTTTTTAATGTGACAGAAGTTTGATGTCCAAAATTTTATGATCGTAATAGTACTATGCCGGCCAAAAAATTTTGTCAATTCAAAAAAAAAAAATTGTAATCCGTATTTTATTGTCATCATGATTACCGTCTTGATTATGAACGTTATTTTTTGGGTGGTAAATTTCAAAACTCAAAATTATTTTGTCACAGAACACAGAACGTTTACCTCAGGTTATCTATAAAGTTCATTCACGTTGGATTTTCCTCGTCAAGGTCAAATTATTTAATTTTTTGGCAGTGTGATATTTACTTCAATAATATTTTAGTTCTGTATGTCGCCAATACGGTCTAATAAAGTAACCATGTCATGCGCAGACTGTAGAGGTTAGGTCGAGATGGGCATTTTTCAATTCTTGGCCACATTTAATTAACGCAATTTTCAAATTAGCTCTTAATAAAACCTTCTTTTTTCTTTCCGCCATGGTAAAATTAACCAGTCATAGGATAGGAATAGAATTTCATGAAAAAATCTGTGACTTTATTCACACGTCAAACTAAGATTCAAAATTAAAGACGTCAAATAGCTCTAACACGATAATGTGGAAATTACTAGGAAAAGAGGTGCAGGTTTGCAACATGACAACAATTTGACAGGGAAAATCCAACGTGAATGAACTTTATGTACTATTCCTGACACGGAATCTTGGCCACAACTGACATTTAACTGACAAATGTGTGTGAACTGGCCTTTATTGAATATAACCCAACTTTTGACTCGATAATGCCATTTCCCTGCTTTTTGATGTCACAAGAAAAACTTCAAAGTGATTTTTAATAACTGTCATTTATTAATGACACTAATGATTGGTTTACATCATTTTTTAGAAATGTCTAAAAAATGTTGGCCAAGATTCCGTGTCCGGAATAGTACGATTGCTCTAATTTTGTTTATTCATGTCGGATTTTTGGAATATCTGAGCTTCAAACAGTTTAAATTGGTTGTCAAAATGACAAGAATCGAAAGTGGGGTTACGATTCCTAAAGGTTTATTTACACTTTACTTGAATGTCAAGAAAGTGACGGCCAAAATTTTTTGGCCGCCATAGTACTGTTCTTTGTGATTGTGCGATTGCAAGATAAACGACTTGCAGGAAAATTTATGCTAAATTAGTTTAGGCTCCAGTCGCTTCGTGAAGGGACATTAGGTGAAGATGTGCAGCAACGCTATTTCGTTCGACCGTTCTGTGGTTCGACAAGGTCAATTTATTAGTAAATAAGAGTGGTTGCTATTGGTTGGATATTTGGACCGCGCAAGTTTCTCCCACCAAATGTCCCTTCAGCCGCTAACAGAACTCTACCTATAAAATAACCAAAAACAGTTAAAAACAACATGTTTTGCCTTGTTATTCAAATTATTTCTTCTGTTGGGCGGCGTTTCAAATAATCAGCACTTGACAACTTTTTGACAGTTTTTAATTTTATAGCTATAGCCTATAGCCATTCTAAGAACGTTAATAACATAACCATTATAGTAGTTTATTTGACGAGTTTGTGTGTAAAGGCCCACGAGTGCCAAAAAAGGCCCAATTTACACACGAACGAGTTGAATACAATGTTTTTTGGTTCGACGAGCCCCTTAAAAGCTCCAAATCGTTTAAAATCTTTAAAATTAGCTTGACGTTTCGTTTTGACAAGTTGTGACATTTATCAAAATCCGTTCACATAGGAGAAAATTCTCAAATTCTGACAGTGTTGAACCAAAAAGTTTTTTTTATTGCCAATTTAATTCAACAGGTGGTGGCTTTATAATTTTGGCGAAGATTTTGTAAATGAATGTGCCTTTTTCTCTTAGGAACAGTTTTCAAAAATTACTTTATGATAAACCCAGACGAATGCGTGGGGGTGAAGCGGCGAAGGTGAGATTTCCAACTTAAAAAAACCGTTGTTTTTTTTTGCTTAAAATGGTAGTAGAGGTTGGTTTTTGTGGGTGTGAAGTAGCGAAGGTGAAGATATACCTACTCAGACGAAAGAGTGAGGATGTAGCGGCGAAGGTGAGGGGATTTCCAACTCGAAAAAACCTTTTTTTTTTGCTTAACAGCGTTGAAAATGGTAGAAAGGGTTGGGTTTTGTGGCGATAAAGCGGAAAAGATGAGGATATAGATTGATATGTCAATTATATGTCAATTTTACCTTACAGATATAAAAAGTAAAAAAAAAACATTTCATCGTCTAAAAGGGCCGGTTTCACCAACGTCAGTTAAATAATTTAACAAACCGTTAGCGCTATTCTGTGAATAAATGTGACAGATGTCGTTTCACCAACCACAATTAGCACTATTCGTTCAATAAATCGTCTATTAAATTAACTGACCAAATTTGGTCAGTTAAAACCCCAGTTAAATTAATGTGACAATACATTTGTCATTTTAATTTTAATACCAAAATAAGAAAATTTGCGAATTTGGAAAATTGATAACAGATAAGTAAGAAATAATTACTAATAAATAAGATAAATTCTTGAATAAGCAATTTTGAAAGTATGTTGTCGTCATCGTCATCGGATTCATCAGATGAGGAAATAAGGCCTCCTATAAGAAGACCACCAAGACCAATTATGCGTGGCGATCCTTTTACGGAATACACTGAATTCCAATTTAAATTACGTTTCAGATTTTCTAAAATTGGCGCTAGGGAAATTTTAACATTAATTGAAGAAAATCTGGCACATTTAAATGATCGAAACGATCCAATCACTCCCGCGTTACAACTTCTGATAACTCTATGGTTTTACGCTACTCGAACGTTTCAAATATGCATAGGGGATCTGGTAAACGTATCAAAATCTTCTGTTTGTAGAATAATTCATCGAGTAACAAATTCCATAGCATCTTTACGCCATTATTTTATACGTTTGCCAGATTGCAGAAATGAAATTCGAAAAATTCATAATGATTTTTACGAAATTGCTGGATTTCCCAATGTGCTTGGAGCAGTAGACTGTACGCATATCAAGGTGCAGTCTCCAGGAGGTGATCATGGGGAATTATATAGAAATAGGAAGTCATGGTTTTCTATCAATACTCAAGCTATTTCTGATGCCAATTTAAAATTTATCGATGTTGTTGCGCGATGGCCTGGCTCCGTACACGATTCTACAATTTTTGATGATTCACGTATAAGAATGCGTCTAGAAAATAACGAATTTCCAAATTGTTATTTATTAGGCGATAGTGGGTATGCATGCAAAAGATACTTGCTTACACCACTTCTCGTTGTTAACAATAGAGCAGAGCAACGATATAACACTGCTCATAAAACCACAAGAAATGTGGTTGAAAGAAGTTTTGGAGTACTGAAGAGGCGTTTTCCATGTTTGGCGATCGGTTTACGTGTACAAATTGAAAAAGTACTTCCAATTATAATCGCCACAATGATTTTGCATAACATATCAATTGATGTGAATGAGGACGACCTAACAGAAGATCCAGAAATAGATATTCCACATTTCGAAGAACCAGATGATATCTTTAACGTCGAAATTATTAACAACAATGAAAATAGGGCTGTTCGTACGGCTTTAATTAACACCATTTTTAATAGGTAGTAAGCATCTAATTTAACATTTTATATTTTTACGTGCACCTTTATAAAATAAAATAAATTTTGACAAAGAATTCTAATGAAAAACAGAAAAAATATTACAATGAATTTAACTGTTTAGTTTTTAATAGGTTATCCAATTCTTTTCCCTTTAAATCTTCTAACTCTTTTTTTCGAATAATTTCTAATACTTCAATTTGTTTTTGATATTTTTCTTTTTTTAAGGCCCATAATTCTCTTTGAATAGAATCGATGCTTGTGTTTCTTTTACTGTTCTTATTAGAACGGATGTTTTTTAAAAACGTTTTAATTTTAGTATTTTCAGGGACTACAACAGCCTCTGCAGAAGTTTCACATTCCTCCTCTAGAATATCGGGGCTGGTACTTAGATACAGTTGCTTTTCGTGTTCAGTATTTATAATGACTGTTTCATCAATCTGGGCCTCCTCGTTTACGTATTCAGTGATATCATTATCAATATTATGATCATATATGTGATTAGAGAGATGATGAACTGATACTGGTAACTCTATAAAGAAAGTACAGCGATTATTACTGTTATTGTTACAATATTTTTTGTCAAATATTACCGTTACTATCATAAGGATTTTCATGAGGCGTTATAGTGGGTCCTAATAAATTAACCAGCATATTGTCGCAAGTTGTATTAACTGTGAGAGTTTTTGATTTTGAACCACCTCCAGTTTTATAAGTTTGCACCTAAAATTTATTGGAACCATTAAAATTTTAATTCAAAATTTTAGAATTTTACTACCTTTTCATCGGCCAATTTCTTTTTTGTAGATTTTTTTAAATTGTCGTAAAGGAGCTTCAGTTGTTGAGCATTACGCGTACCGGTTTTTGAGCTGGCATTAAATTGGTTTGCAATTAAGTTCCAAGTTTCACGTTTTTGCTTGGCGCTAATAGTATCCGATTTCTTATTTTCGATTATACCCTTTTTATCTGTAACCAACTCTAACAGATACTCTTTTTCTTCTTCAAGAAAATTTTTGGATCTTTCTCTTTTTCTTTTTTGCCCTTGATCCATTCTCAAATCGTCGCAGCAGATGATTGAAATGACGTAAAACGTCAGAATAATTTAATATTTTTGGGTACAATCAATGAGAAAATTATTTTAAAAACAGTTGTTATCGAAATAGTTAACTGAACATCAAAATTATTTGGTGAAACAACTTTTTCCTTAACGTACAAATAAAAGTTATTCATTAAATAAGTAACTGACGATTTATTTACTATTGGTGAAACCGGGCCTAAGCAATATTTATTCTAATTTGCAATAACAATAAATTTTAACAGTACCTATTCCTGCTTGCCGTAGTAAAAATGAACCATGCATCCTAAGAAGTTAATTCCTAGTAATGTAAGCTTCAGATGTCTTTTGTGTTCGTACTTCGCAGCATCGAGTAGTACGTCCATAATGATGAGGGACCACCTTTCTTTGACTGTATATACTGTGACGATCACTTGCGGTAGTGACGTCACGGGATTTGACGCCGTTCGGGTCGGTCGCGGTATGCCTCGAGCGCCAGTCCCTTTTTGCGGCTGTGGTGGGACGCCACACGGCCGGGGTAGCTTTGCGGAGCGTACGGTGTCCGGGGGTCGGCTGTCAGGGCGCGGAAAAAAAGAGGTAGCAAAACAAACAGGTGTCGCAACAAGGGGGCCTTTATTTACACTATGTACAAAAAGGGGTGTTGGTACAGCCGCCTCCAAAAGAATCGAGCCTACCCTCGCTAAGGAAATAATCACCAATTCATACTTCGACAAAGGGATCTGACCACTGTCATAAACTCATAAATCTAATCTCTCAGACAGTTCGATATACGAGGGCTGTACCATTAGTTTTTGTCTTTTATTTAAACGGTGTTTTTATTGTGAATTTCAACATTTAATAACGAATATAATTTATGTGGTTTGCTTTATTCAATAAAATAATGTTTTAAAATCCGGTTTAGTGCTTTTATTTTTGCTAATAAGAAAACAAGCAGTGTAAGATACAAATAAGTATCTACCTATGTTTAATTAAAAATTAAATGCCACAATTTATCACTATTTCTGTTGCGTTTCTTTATATTAATTGATCTTAATCAATTTTCGATTGTTACACAGGAATTATCATTACATTACATCATTACAAATTTATTTTTTTCCTCAAAAATTTTCTGATGTAAGATAACATAATTTTTATACTGTCATTTAGACAATTAAAGGGCTATCAGAATCAAGAAAAAAAATAGGGGCTTTCCATTTAAAAAAACTATCGATGACGTCATAACTCGAAAACAAATGACTGCTTGGAATTTTCTTTGGTACTGAAACATGTATTTTTTTAAACTAAAATTGACTTGTCCACAAATTTTTTTGAAAAAATTTTTGTTTCATTTCGATTTAAAAATCGCCCGTGCGCGAGGTTACGTTTAGTTATGTGTGTTCAATTTTTGTAATTAAATAGTTGCTTCCCAAAAGTTGCTAGTGCGCAGGGGGTCTAACTCTTTCACATTTTTTAAAGTAATGCGAATTGTGCCAATTTGTTGTAAAAATGCATGTAAAAAACCACCAACATTTTACCTAGAAAATACAACCGGTAATGTTATATGCATAGAGTTGATTTTTGACTTTTGGAAATAGAAATGTTTGGTTACGAGTGTCAATGATACTTTATGAAAACAGAAAATAAAAATTCGAATTGTTGTAATCTTGTGTTATTGAAAAGATTTCATTGTTTTTGCGGCAGTTTGAAATTTTTTGGCAGTCGCATATGTTTCGTGACATAATCGCCTTTTTGGCATAATAAAGAGATCGATCATCTTAGTAATATCAAAGTTACCATTAGCACCTTTAGTGTAATTGTAATTTTTTTTTATTGGTAACCAATTTTGCTCATTTAAAACACGCCTGAGCGTGTATAAATCGAACTTTTCCATGACAACATCGCGCGTTTTCCATGGAAACATCACCAACCCGAGAGGACCGGAGAAACGTGAAGTCTAAATGTTAACTCATTCAACATTAAAAAAAATATATATCGTAAAGTATTCGTGGATAACTGGTCTTTAAAACACTTGCTCTATTTCGAACACTCCGGCTGCGCGTCGTGCTCGAAAAATCGCGCGTGTTTTAAAGAACTTAATATCCCCTTATACTTTAATATACTATACCAACTTAATTCAACAAGTGGTGGTTTTTAAATTGATTAAACCTTGTTCACGTTGAGTTGAACATTTCAAGGTCAAATTATTTAATTTTTTGGCTCTGTAATTATGTTTTGTAAATAGTGACATGCAGCTAACCAACATAATGCGATTTAGAAATGCTTAATTCAACGTGAACGGTGTTTACCTGCATGTCACTATTTACAAAACATAATTACAGAGCCAAAAAATAAAATTATTTGACCTTGAAATTGTCAACTCAACGTGAACAACATACATATAACATCAATAACAAAAACGTGCATAACAGAAATAGCCAACAACTAGGCCATTTAAATTTTAATGGAACATATTTATTTGTATGTTACACTACTTGTTTTCTTATAATCGAAAATAAAAGCACCAAAAGCGGATTTTAAAACATAATTTTATTTTTAATAACACACTAGATATTTAATAATGAGTATAGTATCCCCTATTATCTATGCATTCCTGAAGACGTTGTCGCATACCATCTACCATATTCTGGCAATAGTCCCGCCCTCGCATATTTTCCCACACTCTGGTTACGTTTTCATCCAACTCTGCCACAGTTCTCAATCGTACACGTTCTGGAGGATTATTCCAATTGAAAACCATTTGTCCCCACAAATTTTCAATCGGGTTCAGATCTGGCGACTTTGAAGGCCAGATTAAAACGACGAGTTCAGGATGATCTTCGAACCAATCCTGAACTATTCGTGCAGTATGTATGGAGCAATTGTCTTGCACCAGAACAATTTGCTCCATTTCTTCCTCGGGGTAGATGGTTCTCACAGACGGAAGCAACACTTCTTCCAATATTTCTATATATCGCCTAGAATTGAAGCGAGGCGGTGTTACTTGCACCACCTCGCCTGGTCCAGCACGATGCATCCACCCCCAATAACCTAAAGAGTGTCGTCCACTTGCCCTCGTGGTTCGCACATATTCAGGCAAATATCTTGAATTATTAGGACGCCACACTTTTAACAACGACGTCTCATCTGATGTGGAAAACACTTTTTCATCGGTGAAAATCACCTGGGACCAATCCCTTTCGAGATTTGCGTGACAAAAAGCTAGTCTAGCGGCCGCATGTGCTTCCGTCAATTCAATTTTTTTCGCTGGAGTCCTTGCATGCAGCTCACTTGCATGTAACCGTCTTGCAATGGTATTGGCACTACAATTTAATTGCAGTTCTTCTTTTATCTGGGTAGTGTTGGTAAAAGGCATTTCCCTTGTCATTTCAACTATGGCATTGTCCTGCTCTTGAGTGGTGACTTTTGGACGGCCACTCTTTGCTCGTGTACTTAATGGACGATCCAATAGATTGTCCTGACTTCTGGCAATCCACCTTTTTACTGTTGACTGCTAAATAGTGGAGTAAAAATATTTTAAAATCTGTACATCTGCATATTTATTAAAGAACTTACAGCCATATTAACTCTTTCTGCTATTTCGCGAATAGACATTCCATTTTCACGGCACCCAACAATGAAACCTCTGGTTTCTACCGAAGAATATCCAGGCATATTATAACAACAGAACACTACTCGAAATACTTCAATGAAGTAAACCACACTGAATAGAACTGAACTTACTACAAGAAACAATTTCTAAATCTAGGTAACTGAACCCTTCCCCGAACTACCTGTGACAACTTGTTTTATTATGGAATTCCCAGCCAGAAACATTTTCCTTACCGGAAATCATCATTTTAGCCGTTTGGCGCGGGCCTGCTTTTTTATGTAGGTATTTTTATAAATTATTATACATACCGGGTATCAACCACCAAACCTGGTAATAGGCACATTACACATATTAATAGTAGTTTATTTGACGAGTTTGTGTGTAAATTGGGCCTTTTTTGGCACGAGTGGGTCATTTTAAAACGCGAGTGAAACGAGCGTTTTAAAGGCACACGAGTGCTAAAAAAGGCCCAATTTACACACGAACGAGTTGAATACAAGGTTTTTTTGTTCGACGAGCCCCTTAAAAGCTCCAAATCGCTTAAAACCTTTAAAATTAGCTTGACGTTTCGTTTTGACAAGTTGTGACATTTATCAAAATCCGTTCACACAGGAGAAAATTCTCAAATTCTGACAGTGTCGAACAAAAAAATTATATATGAGTTGATATGAAACATATTATTGTTTCGTCAAATTTGTCCAATAATTGAGCATAATACTGCTCTGTGATCGTTCTTCCCTTTTCCAAATTTCAAAAGTATTTCTACTTTATACGTTACCTACATCAAAAGATCAAAAGATGATAATTATAGCCGTCAATATGACATTACACAATAATATATTTCATAGCAACTCATATATTATTTTAATATGTGTAATGTGCTCATGTGCCTATGGCCAGGTTTGGTGGTTGATATCTGGTAGATCAGTATTATTATATTACATATATCATTATGATATTGTTATAATATACATACATACAGGATGTTATGGATGTCCACAAATTTAATCACCAGTAAGACTCTTTAAAATAAACATTTGTTGTATATTACTTTTTTTTTAATCGAATATTTTCGGGAAAAAATGATATTGGTGATTAAATTTAGATATTACGTGGACTTCTATAACACCCGGTATAATGTAGAAATTAAATTTTCTAAAATCAAGCTTTCTGGAATACAGAATAGCAGTGGAACCATGTAACTTTATAGAGATAGAGATAGAAAGGTGATAGAAAAGAAAAGAAATGTCCAAGCCCGACCACCGAGCACATTTTCTGTCTCGGTTCGGAATCGCTCGGGTCAAGAAACATGTGCGCTACTATAGTTCTCCCAGGGCTGCAGCGGTTTTATGGCAGGGCAATAGTAATTATTACGCCTGTTGAGATGCCGATACGCGACATAAACAGACCCCTGTCAATCATCATTTTCGTTCTATACCTGTCAGTTTACAGGGTAGTACTTGGACGAATTTACGATTAGGGGTTGTACTTGCGGTTTAAACCTATTGTTGGTGTTGTTAACGTTTATACAATGGTACCCTGCCATAAAACCGCTGCAGCTCTGGGAGAACTATATCCTTAGGATAAAAACTGAAAACGTCAATTTACACCGGTTGTTAATGGGTTTTTATAATTATTTTTTATCATTTGATGTTGGTGACTGTTGATGTCATTGCGAAGCAGACTTGATCCATTCGAATTGCCCAACCGGGAATTTCGAAAATTGTTTCGACTAACCAAAGAATTGTATCAAAATTTAGTCGGTGAATTGACGCCTCATCAACATCTGTAATTTCTGCAGCCTCCGTTTATTGCACCCAGAGAAAGACTTGAGGTCTGAGAGAAAACGATATATGCATTTAGTTGGTGAACGACAAAGATGGACAATTGGAAAGAGGCAAGAGTGCGCAAGAGAGCTCTTTCTATTTCTATGCGTTCGTTTTCACCATCGGTTGTGCCGAATTCTCACGATTGGTGTTACACGGTTGGTTTGCGGCAAATAGAAAGAAATGGAAAGAAATTTTCTTTCTATCAAGTTACATGGTTCCACTGCAGGCGATTTTAACAAGACCACCATTATTTGTCGCATTTGCCAAAGCGCCAACGGAAATCCCCAGGCCAGGCAAGATTTTACAATCCTGGGTAAAATGGATTATTGCATTTGCACGATTTCACCAAGAAGAATGTTTTAGGTTGCTGTTAATGTCTATTTTGTATTACATACTATTTATTTTGGAGAAAATCTAATTTGATATTTACTTTTTTATTATTGTATTTATAGTAAATTTCTTTATTATTTTTTTAAGTTAACTTTATTGTTATACGAGTTGCACAAGACAGTCTATTGTCAAACGCGAAAAGAACGAGACAAAGTGTCTTGTGTAACATGCAATTTTTTCTATTTCGGCTTCGTTAATTTAATTTTTTTAAATATAAAATAATTATATAGTGACTTTTATTTTAATGACATTTGGTTGGTATTGATGAAGAATTGTCATTTCATTGAAAATTAAATTTTGTTACAATAATAAATCTATTTAGTCCTACGGACTCGTAATTTTTTCAGAGGCAGTTTTTTTCGTTAAATTGCCAGGCAACAAAATTCTCATTGGAATGTCAAGTTTACTTCGACAAAAAAAAGCTCTCGTGTAATTATAAGTGACAAATAGTGTGCTGAATATCGCGAAAAAATCTAGTCATGGTCAGAAAAAACCACGTTGACAAGGCTTTTGTTTTGTTGGTAACACAAATTAATGAACAAAATGTCAGAAAATTATTTTGACGTTTTCCGAAATGGATTTAAAAAAGTGCCACGATGAATAAACTAACCTTTAATCCGTTTTGTGATGTTGTTCCGAATGTTTGTTTGAATTGTTGAAAAAAAATATTAAACCATCCAAGCAAACTTTTTGACAACTATTTTTGATCTATCAAAAAATGACATACTTGGCGACTTGATAATGATGCATAAATGTCGCGTTTTTTTGACGGTTGTAGAATAATACATTACACTATAAGTGATGAAAGTGCCTGATTTTTCAACGGGCAATACATGATATTTTAAATTTCTTTGTAATTATTTTACACCCCTATTTTTTGAATCTTCCGGATCTGGAGTTTCAATTAATGCAAATAACAGTGTTTTAAATTTTTATATTAATAAGTAGGTAGTAGATTGTTAATGTAGTAAATTGTTAAATAAATTTTCCTCACTAGTGATGCAAGCGCCTATTTTCCTCACTAAATTGAGTGATGAAAGTATCATTTTCATAAGCGATGTTGTAAAAAAAATTTTTTTGTTCGACACTATCAGAATTTGAGTTTTTTAATAAATGTCACAACTTGTCAAAACGAAACGTCAAACTAATTTTAAAGATTTTGAATGATTGGAGCCTTTAAGGGATTCGTCGAACAACAAAACGTTGTATTCAACTCGTTCGTGTGTAAATTTCCGATAATAATCTACTCACTTGGGAAATTATTATAAGCGAAAATCTTTTTGGTCCATTTATTTTTGTTTATTTCTTATTCGTATTCATACGATTTTTTAACCAATAAACGTCATTGTACTCGTATAACAATAAAGAAATATATATATATATATATACATGTACTATGGATGATACCAAGCCCGGTACATACTGCAGGCACTCAGAAGCCCGGGTCTATTTGTAGAGATATAGACTTACAACTTGAATATATCGTTTGCTCATGGCGCGAAGATGAAGGGCAACCCGAGAGGGGAAAGCCAATTTCGTATACAGGAAAAATCATAGACCACTGCTTTAACGAAGCCTACGATATACTACCGATTATACCAAGCCCACTTGTGTAAAATGTTTATATTTTACCCATTAAAGGAATCCATGCTGCGTTGCCTTTTAAGCATTGTTTTAACAGTCGTTCGAATACCATAAAATTCTTCTCGGCTATTATGTTCGTAGCTGTTGGTGTAGAAGTGTGACAATGAATCGCAGTAAGTTTATAGTTAAATTGGCTACACAAAACAAAATTGGTAAGTACCATATTTTATACTCCTATTATTTTCTTTATTCAAGTCAACATGTCGTTTTACGTCCTTGTGGGATTAGTGAGTTCGAGGGTAGGTAATTACTACTGGCTCATTTTAACGTTCTGCATTAACTGATATCAGGGTATTATTATGTTAAGCAACACTACATCTTGAAAAAACTTAGCGGAGCAGTTACAGAATACGCCCCATTATTAACCCTTTAATAATGAGCGAGTCTGATTCGCAACTGTTATTCTTCGAAATGCCCGGGAATCAATATTTATGCAGGTGTTAATTCATGATTTCGTTCATTCTTCAATTACCGTTTTCTTATAATACAGTTTGTCAAAAGATGTAGTGCTGCTTAGCATAGCATAATGCTCTCGTTAAGACAAATTAAAACCATGTGTCAATTGTACCGGGTGAGTTTTCACTTACCGTCATCGGCATAAATTATATTAAATGTAAAGATATCAATTTGAAGTTTTAGCATCATATAAGAGTGAGTGATTAATTGCAATATAATATTCCGAAATTGTTTCAAATAAAAATCAGTTGTTGTCCATTTGACGTGAAACCGTTAGTTCCCCAAAAATAGTTAATGTGCTCATTTTGAAGCGTTATTTATGCTGCGACAATTAAGTTTTATTTATCCCGCTGATGGTAAGTGAAAACTCACCCGGTACAGATAGTATAAAAGCTGTAGTAATGATTCCAGTAAACAGAAAATTTATTAGGTATAGTTCTATCACAAGTGTTAAAATCTGTTTTCATAAAAACCAAAATACAGAGTCAAGGCAACTATTTATAATGTTCAGGTTTACACAGTTAACAGGAACAATATGTTTTGCATTATTACTCTTTTTAGCTTACGCCAGTGATGATGTTGAAGTGGCAAACATAGACCCAGGTTCATCTGACTGCGGGGACTCTGACAATGGTACTATTTCTGAACCTTATCAAAGTTCAGGTTCAGAATTTATTATATCATCTCATTCATCCGATCTTAATTCCACAAATTCAGAAACGTCACACGTAATTCCTGTTATTAAGGTATGATTTGCAAAAAATTACCTTTTGAAAATAAATTTGATTTAATATTTTTTGTAGAATTTCACCTTCTATCAAGAAGACAAACAAATCAATGACTCTATTCCAGTATCTAAAATGGTGAGATTTACATTTAACTTAAGCAGGAAAAATTGCAAGTCTTATTTTAAATGTCCTTTAGGAAACAACTATACCGGAAATAACAACAAAGTCCAAAGTGCTAAAATATTTGGAAAGTTTAGACGAAAGTGACCAGACAGAACTAACTAATAATAAGGAAAGCGAATTGCAAGAAAAAACAGAAAAAATACATGATTCAGTAGGTGCAAATCCAGAACAAGGACGTACTGAAACAGAAACAGAAGAATTGGAAGAACAAACTGTAGCATGTCATAAAATAGTAAGTACCACTCTTATGAAATAAATAAAGTAACGACTTGTGCAATGCCTCTTTTTAAACATATACTGTTCCAATTTAAGGATTATAAGCAGCAATATTTAAAAAAACCGTCTGCAAGAGAACGACCAACTATTTGTCCCATCTGTTACACTGATGTAACGACACATTTTACAAGGCATTTATTTAGGCATCATCCAGACAACGAACACGTGACAAAGATTAAGAATCTACCCCCTAAAGGTAAAGAACGTTTAGCCTTGGTCTCAGCATTAAGAAAACAAGGATACTTCCATCTAAAAACCGAAAAAAATGTCTTAAATCCGGTTCGGACTTCCACAAAACCCGAGACTCAGTATTTTGTCTGCGTTTATTGCCTTGGACAATATACCAAGAAACTCCTATACAAGCATGTGAAAATATGTAAACAGAAACCTGCCAGTGAAAAAGAACCTGGAAAGAATTGTCTAACCAAAAGCCAAAATTTTTTGGCTACTATTACTTCAAAAAATCAAAGCTTTTTAAGATCAGATAGAATTAAAAATGAAGTTTTCTCCATAATGCGAGCTGATGAAATAAGCTATGCAGCAAAAAGCGATCCGCTAATTTGTATGTACGGTGAATCTCTTTTAAATAAACACAAACGGCAACAGATTGCAACAGTAATTTCAAACAAAATTAGAGAAATGGGTAGACTACTGATAGCGTTACGGACTATTAACAATTCTGTTGATGTATTATTCGATGCAATGAAACCAGAGATTTTTGCAGATTTAATATCGGCTACCAAAGAAATAAGTGGATATAGTCCTGAGAATAAATGTTTTAAATCCCCATCTTTAGCCCTACATATGGGTACAAATTTAAAGATTGTTTGTGATATTGCCCTGAAGGTCGTTATAGAGAAAAAGCAATTACCTAATATGAAGTGGGAAAATAGGGACATAAAAAAACAAGAGATTAAAGATACAAAAAGACTAATACAGGGACACTGGTGCAATGAAATTTCTAGCATAGCTCTTAAAGTACTTAAAGAAAGACAGTGGGAAAAACCAAGTACTCTTCCATTAACCGAAGATATCCAAGCTTTTCAAACATATGTTAACAACTTGTCAAGTCAAGCATATGATGAAATACAAAACAATATAAACTTGAAAACCAATTATAAAATCTTAACCGAATGTGTCTTAGCACTGACTGTAATGTTCAACAGAAAACGTGTTGGTGATGTACAATATTTGAAAATAACTTCATATAAAAAGGATCAGGATACGACAAACGAAAAAGCTTTTGTCGAGTCGTTGACAAATGTTGAAAAAATCATTAGCAAAAAGTTTAAAAGAGTCGTTACGGGTGGCAAGGGTTCTAAACCAATACCTATTTTGTTTACGCCACAACTTCAGAAATACATTAGTACATTATTAGAAATCAGAGAACAGGCAACTGTTGTACCACTCTCGAATCCATATCTCTTTGCCAATCCAGGCTCTTCCGACAAATGGATGTCGGGATATCACGTTATAAGAAAATTAGCTTTGAATTGTGGAGCTAAAAATCCATCTAGATTATCTTCAACAAGATTTCGCAAACACATTGCTACCACTTTACAGCTTATGGCAATGGACGAAAATGACATGGAACAAGTTGCTACTTTCATGGGGCACACAAAAAAAACCCATACTGAATTTTACAGGTAATTTAAACTTTAATACTGTACGACAGGATGTTAAATTTATCATAAATTTGAGTAAAAAGGACTAATTCTCTCTCATGTTATATCAAATTTTATGAAAAATATATCATCGTGTCCGAAAGTTGTTACAAATAAATAAAAATGTATAATTGTTTTATCAATTTATTCGACCAGGTTACCTCAAGACATTTACCAAACAGCAAAGGTAGCTAAGGTTCTCTTGTTGTTGGAAAAGGGAAAAGGAAAACAATTTAAAGGAAAAAGCCTAGATGAGATAGAAATGGACAACGATGCTTATTTCAGCTCGGATTCTGATGAAGATGATACAGAAAATGTTAGTCAACAATTCAATACTACGAATCCTGAAACTCAGCCTGAAGTAGAAGATGAGCTGGATTTGGAAGCAGATAACAATATTGTAATAGGATCGGGAACAAAAATAGCAGCGAAAAAACCCAAAAGTGAATTCTACAATCACTTACTTTAATATTTATAATTTATTTTTATATTTATTTACAGAAACTGATGAAATCAAAGAAAAAAAACAAAGTGGCCGCGTCCGATGGAGTGAAAATGAAAAGAAGATTGTTACCGAGTACTTCAAAAATCATATTCGAAAGAAAATAACCCCTAAAAAACATGAATGTGATCAATTACTAGCCAAACATGGCGATGTATTTCTCCACAAGGATTGGGTCCGCATAAAAACTTTCGTGTACAATGTTTTCCGAGAAAAATAAAATTTCATCACTTTCAGAACAGGATTAAAAAAAATATTGTTTTTTATATTTCAAATATGTATCTGTTTACCCCTTTTGTGTATAAAATATAGTGTTTAATAAATCTTTTACTTTTTCAAGAAAAAAGTGTGAATTTTACAGAATGAAAATAATTACAGCTTACCTACCTACTGCAAATTGTAGATTACCTATTACTTACGAACCCGATATTGAAAATAAATAGCAAAGAATCTTGGGAGACTCAGCATTATTATTAACTGAAATAGGAACAGGTATTATTAACCAGATAGAAAAAAAAACTTCTACAGATGAGTTATATAAAGCCTGTTTGAATATTAATTTATGTACATATTTATTTTCCACTTTTACTGTTTGTAACAAGTAAGTAACCTTTAACTTCTAAATGGGTATAGATTTGCATACAAGCAACACTTTAAAAAAGAACCAAATAGCTTTATAAAGTGACATGACACAGAATAGGACAATTTAAATGAGAACTCTTTATTTGGTTAGAAGGTGGGTATTTTTAAACATTTTGATCAGTGTTTTCTATCATTTCTAACAGGTCAGTTGAAAAAGGGCTTGCTGTTCTCTTATTCTCGCGCAGGGAACATGATCCTCTTCTTGTGTTAACCTTGCATAAGGACCATGATACTTCTATTATCCGCATTAAAACTGACCATTTAGTCAAAATATTAGATAGGTACATTTACACTGATTACAGATACACTGACCATTTCGTGAAAATTTCAGCCCATTAAGTTAAAATACTGACCATTTATTTAAAATAAATTTAATTAACAAACTCAATCATTCAGAAAATTAAACCGTTTCTGTTGAATGATTTGGAAGGTTATGTTTTAATGTTTTATGATGTTATATTTTAGCTTTATTTTATTTACGATGGTTTATTCTGTTGAACAAAACACGTTCATTGTTGTTTCTTACTTTAGAAATTGAAAGATTATTAATGGTGGGTGGACTTATTAGGCATCTGTTTGTAAAAATTAATTCCGGGCAAAATATCCGGACAACAATCAAGATGATTGTTTGTTAACTCACATTGGGCGAATTGTGAACAGATTTTTAACAGCCGGAACAATTAGCAAGGGTAAATCATCAGAATGGCCCCCAGTATCTGATGAAATAGTCCAGAATTTGAGACAAAGGGTGGAAGAGACTCCACAGATATCTGTAGCTCGTTTATCTGGTGTACCACAAAGCACTTGTTACAAAATCATTAAAAATAGGCTACAACTGCATCCTCAGTATTTGGTTATTTAAAAAATAGTGTATTCAGGAGACCACTGCATAACTTGAATGAACTGCAGGAAGAAATTATTCAATGTTGCTGTACCATTAACATAGAAATGCTGTAAAATATTTTTGTAAACAAACGAAGTTGAATTGTAAAGTGTGTAGTTAATGGGGGACATTTTCAATCTGTATTATGAAAAATTAACAATTTGTTATAAGTGTTGTAAATTATATTGTTGAATAAAAAATAGATTTTATTGAAAAACCTGTATAACCTAGTCTCATCAAAAACACTGTTATTTATATTTGAAGAAAAAAATGGGAGTTAGTAACATTTTCGACAGTTCAGTCGTATTTATCACTAGCATAAAACAAGAAATGGGAAATCAGACAAAAAGGCATTATTGTATAGTGGCATACGGGGACAAGGTGTTCTCAATATTTATCTGTTAAGATTTGTTCTGGTACCAATTCCTGGATATAGGTACACCATGTGGCGGTATAATGGGGGAGATAAAAAATACCTTGTTGGTGTTGATATTAAATAAAGAAATGTTAGCAAGAGCAAAACATAGGTGAAACTTGTCTCTGGTTCAGGATCAAGTTAAAAATTTGTGGGCATTAATTAAAGCGAATGTTCTAATTATCAAGCCAAATCGGCACCACTAGTGCTACACAGATTTCTTAAAATTTCTTCAAACTTGACTCGTGCATTGCTGACGAAAATCACGAAAACGAATCAGAAATCCAAGATAAGTCTGCTTAATCTGCCCTAACTAAACTTTAATACCTAGTTTGGGAAAGATGTTTTAAGCTGTTTTTCGCCAATTGTAAATAATTAAATTGTAATAATAATAACAATAACTTTTATTAACGGGGACCCCTTTACATCAAATACGTAGTCATAAAAGAATTAACTAGTAATAACCGTTCTCATAAATACAACTACCACTATCTGTAACATCCCTGCCTGAAGCTAACACTGCGAACCCCAAACTGACAACCCTCATTAGCATTTATCAGTAGGATTATTGCTGCAGCATAAAATTCTATGTTATAAGTGACAAACATAAATTTACAACCAAAGTCGAATTCCACTAGAGTTTCTGTAGGACTATACTTGGAGGAATTCGTTTGCCGATAAGGGTAAAAAATGTAGAGAGCTGCAAAAGTTTGACAGCGTGGAGGAACTCATATGCGACCAATCGGAAATAAGTCTACTTAAACGGTTACCTTTATAACTAAACAGGAAAGTACCTGCTCGTGTTTGCATACATTATCATCTTTGCAACTTTTTCTGGTAATTGTTCACTTTAACTACTTCTGGAATTTTCGCGTTTTTTCTGGCTAGACAGCCTCAGGGCGTCCTCCTAGATCGTTTCCCACCATTCAAACCTTGTGCAAATGAATTTTCCTTACCCTTTAGTTATACTAAGACATTGGCGCGATCTTGACGCGACCTTGAAACACAACAAAATTCCAGAATAAGTTAAAGTGAACAATTACCCTTTTTCTTCGTTTTCAAAATATCAGTAGGTACAGTTAATTTCAAAATTATCGAGTACACCTCAAAAATCAAGAAGTCGATTTATTACAGATTTTTCCACATGTAAAGATGGATTTTTGAAATTTGAGCGTCATATTTTTTATATAGGTTAGGTAAGTTTCACAACATAAAATGTCGCTGATATTTTAGAACACCATAATATTGTCTGTTTTATCCTCTGCACGGTGCTCTTCGCAATGTTATAATACTGGGCTACCGTCCGGATCATCTTCTAATTTGGAAAGAATGAGCACTTTCGCGTTTTCGGTTAAATTCGGAATTTGTTTGTCAAAATTGACATTGATCATTGACAAAAAATGTAAGTGCATTTCACACTGTAGAAAATTAGGTGTACTCTATAATTTTGAAATTAACTGTACCTACTTCATAAAATTAAGTGACCATTGAGCAAGACTTATACATCGAGAGTAATCTAGTAAACATTGTTGCCAGATTTGGGGCTTCGTAAAATCAGTGGTATATCTGTGGCTCACAGAAGCGGTCATTCCTCAATAAAATGTATATCTTATATACGTGAAAAAACTGTAGCGCCCCCTGCGGGCAGCTATAATGAACTAAGGCCGTATATATTCAGGTGCAGTCCATCATTACGAAGCCCATAGGAAAATTTCAAAATCAGACATTTCCGACATAACCAAACAAAATAAGACGATATACACAGAGTTTTTACGAAGCCCACTTTCGGGCTTCGTAAGTAGGTCATGGGTTTGGCATAAGCGGCAAAGTGTATCATTTTTGGCTTCGTAATGATGCTTTACACATATATATATATATATATTCGTTATTAAACGTTGAAATGCACAATAAAAACTCTAGTTTTTCATTTGCCAGTCAACACCGTTTAAATAAAAGACAAAAACTAATGGTACTGCCCTCGTATATCGAACTGTCTAAAATTATTGGAGATTAGATTTATGAGTTTATGACAGTGGTCAGGTCCCTTTGTCGAAATATGGATTGGTGATTATTTCCTTGCAGAGGGTCGGCTCGATTCTTTTGCAGGCGGCTGTACCTGGTGGCGCCGGAACCTTTCGGGGACGGTGTCAGTGACCTGGAAGAGTGTTCCGGGCGGGTGTCGGAGGAGAGCGCGGCTCGTACTTACTGTCTTTCCGGTCGGACCTGGACGCTGCTGGCTCTACCTGTTTCGGGGCGAGAGAAAGGAGGGTGAAAGGAAAGCGGGATGGCCGGGGTTCCTTCACAGCGGGAAGGAACGGGCCAGGAAGAAAGGAGAAAGCGGGAAGGCCGGGGTTCCCTCGCAATGGGAGGGAACGGGCCAGGAAGAAAGGGAGAAAGCGGGAAAGCCGGGGTTCCCTCGCAATGGGAGGGAACGGGCCAGGAAGAAATGGAGAAAGCGGGAATGCCGGGGTTCCCTTGCAATGGGAGGAAACGGGCCAGGAAGAAAGGAAAGCGGGAAAGCCGGGGTTCCCCCGCAATGGGAGGGAACGGGCCAGGGGGTCTATTCTTCAATCTCGAGTGATAAATGTCGTATGCGACATTTGTCAATTCTCGTTTCATTCGCGTTTTAAACTGGCCCAATCATGCCAAAAAAAGTCCAATTTACACACGAACTCGTTAAATAAACTACTATTCGCGTGGTATTGGTAGTGTGCAACAACAACCGTTCGAGATATGTCGTATGCGACATGAACTAATCGAGATTGAAGAATACACCCCCAGGAAGAAGGGAGAACGCGGGTTGTCGGCTAGGTCGGAAGCGGAGTCGGAGTCGGTTCTGGAGCTAGACTAGAAGCGGAAAGAGGATCGGGATCGGAATGAGCTCTGCAGGAAAAAACGGAAACGGTACATCTTTCATTCCCCCCCGAAGGGGGGCGGGCTGCTGAGGCTTTCAGCCTTTTCAGCCACACTGACGGGAAGATTCGGGATGGGTACGGTGAGGATGGGTGCGGAAGGAAGGTGGTAGGTACTGAGAGGTTGATACTGACCCAGCATTCGCCTTATCTGTGATATGAGACATACCACGATGTGATGGTGTGGGGAAACCTCTGAAAAAACCCACACCTGGTCAGGCGGCACCGGGGTTAGAACCCGGGACCTCCCGAATGTAAAGTGGCGCGCTAGGCGCTTGGCCACAGTACTCTGTAGCTCTGCAGGCTCGGCGCGGTCCTTTTATTGCCACGCTGGGGCTGCGCGCGGCCGGCGACTCGCGGCTGGGGCGGTGGGGGAGCTCAGCTCAGCGCGGAGTCCGGGTGCTGTCGGCCGGAAGAAACACGGGTTCCGGGGCGGATTCGGTCGACGCGGTTAAGGCAGTTGGCTCCGCGCTAATTTTCTGCACCGGCTCGGAGAAAGAACGGAATTTTTCCGCCACCGGGAGCGTTTCTTAGTAACTTCGTTACAATACAAAAAGATAAATACGCAAAGAAACTAACACTATGAACATCATTTAGGGCCGGTTGCACCAACGGCAGTTAAAGTTAACTGTAGGTTAAAATGCTTCGTTACTTTAGTCACCTATTGTTATAACCATAGACAACACAGTAAACCTATAGAACGCAAACTCCTATGCATTTTATCGGTTTTTTTCATAGACAACACAGTAAACCTATAGAACGCAAACTCCTATGCATTTTATCGGTTTTTTTCACGGCCTCCTAGATTCATAAGAGACTCGTCTCTTATCCGGCCTGCCGCATTCGTAGTTCTAAGCATTATTTTTGTTTTATAGGGTGCGCCACAATACGGGGCTTATGTGTTGTACTGGTTGCCTGCCTTGCAGGAAATTATTGTTTTATAGACGTGTTTTCAACATTTTTCATCAGTTTTAACGCACAAATACATCAGACACTTTTTCAAAATCTCAAATCAAAAACATTTTCTATGAACGGTAAATTTAATTTCAACAATTTTCTTTTTTATTATTTTTTTTTATTTGTCTGTGAGTGCAAGTTACAAAAATTTACAATGACAGGAAGTTCTAATTTTTAAATAAGTGTCTCACTCACATTTTACAATGAACAGGACCATGAATTAGTGAATTTCCCGAAAAATATGAGGCTAAGATATTCTTCAAAACAAAATTTATATTTTCCTTTGGAATGCTTGGTAGAATTTCTACTATTGAAATTATTGTCAATTGTAGTTTGCGAACGAGAAATTGGAATTTTAGCTTCTTCACTTGCAATGGGTTTAGGGTAGATTGTAAAGATTATAATAATGAAGATTTACAATAGTGGTAAGTTTATCCACCTGCTAGTTCCTAAAAAGGGATGCCGAATATCGGTAAAATGCAGATTGTTTGTCCTCCCTGGAATGAACTGCTCATAGTCGTACATCTAAATGTTTAATCTACCCAAAACCCATTGCAAGTGAAGAACCTAAAATTCCAATTTCTCATTCCCAAACTATACTAGACCCACAAATTGATCATTGGGGTAACTTAGCCTTCCTCTATCTTAGTAATACATTAATTCCAATAAAGGGATTTTCTTTTTCGAATTTGGATCTCGTAAATGTGACAAGCAATAATCACATCCATGGATTGCCTCCGTTATTTTCATAATTAAGTAGCCACATAAAAAAGCCGTTGCCGCCGTCTCAATTTGAAAATTGGTATGTACTTGGCAAATAAGTAAATGGAGACAATTTTTCTAGTTTTTCCAGAGAACTATCTTGCAAGGTGACTGAAACATTTACATTGGTCCTTAAATTTTGGAATCTTGGTAAAATTTTACTACTTGCTTATTCTGCGGCGCTCATGATATTACCAGTATGATCTCTCAGTCCTGTCTTCCATGCCGCATTTAAAGTGATATCATTGGGTAGATTATGATAAGAAATGTTGACTTTATGTCGTGAACTAATACAACATTTTTTCTTTGTTTGTGGCATTTTTTAAAGTTTCGACTGCACTTAGTTTTTGAAATTGACAATTTATTATATAAAATGTCATTATTCATACGTATTTTTAGTTGCATATACTAATATATGGGTCACATTAAAGCCGCTAGATGGACATACTATACGGGGAATTTTGAAAAACAGACATTTATCGAATGCGACAGGCCGGATAAGAGACGAGTCTCTTATTAATCTAGGAGGCCGTGGTTTTTTTGGAAACGCACCCACCACAAGCCGTCAGGGGACGCTGCCGTTTTATAAAAATCATGGCCTACTAAATCTGAACTGCGCTACGCTTATTACGGCCGTAACAAAGCTCGGATTTTCAATGGAGCAATTGATTCCGCTAACCTCAAAAAATGTACCCTTAACCAACTCCATCTGTTAGCCAAATGGAAAAGAAAAATGTAATTTGAATTGAAATTATCCAATCACAATCACATAACGTGTTTATTTTGTTAGGTTAACACTTTCTATTTTGTCATTTTGACGCAAAATAAATTTTCACGAATACGTTTCATGAACGTAAGAATACCTAATAATTACAATAATCAAATTATGAAACGTAATATTTATATATTAAATGGAATTGCAAAATCTGAAAATGGATAGAGCACAGTAGAAAAATTAAAAGTAAAACTATCTATCTGCAGGAAGACAATACCTTTCTTGTAAGTTTATAATTTTAAAACCTTCCTACTTGTGATTTTATTCTGAATGGATTTCATTTTTATGTAATCTGTTTTTTTTTTATTAACAAATGTTTAAAATTGGTTTCATTAATAATTGGATAATAACTATACAAATTTTATCTTTGTGTTTATCACAGGTAAATATGGAATTCTGTATTAAATGTGGATGCAAAGTAGTAACCAGTGGCTGACAAGGATTTTTTTGGAATTAAATATGATAATATTTGTGTGGCAATATTAGCAAAGTTTTTTAAAAGCCCCACAAATTTACAGACCCCACGGTCTTGAAGCCAAACTAATCGTAACAAGGGTCCTGGAGTTGCTGTAGATAATAAAGAAGAGACATGTATCACAGTGAAATGTTTCATTTATTTTTTTTTTATAATTTTATTAATTTCGGATTTGGTTTGGAGGTTGCTGGGAATTTGAAAATAACTGTTGTTATTTTCTCCGCATGTAACGCACTATTTTCCCTTGTTTGTACTTCAACCGTGATGAAATTCAAGGAAATTTAAATTATTGTGGCAATTTAGTTGATTTGTAGTTTAATATCTTTAAAGCGATGGCGCTAGTTAAGGGTAGATTTTTTGAGGTTAGCCGAATCAATCATTCAGCTAGTTTGTTACGGCCGTAATAAGCGCAGCGCAGTTCAGATTTAGTAGGCCATGATAAAAATAAAAATCGCGGAAACTTATGCCAAAATTAAAAAAAATATATATATTTTGACATATTAAGTCATAAATAATAAATCTACTGTTACGAGAATTTGCAGAGTGCAAAGGTATTTAAACCATGTGGAACTCGCCATAGGTTTTCAAATCCAACTAAATATCCTGGGCATTTTATGGAATGGATTAAAAACACGGGTAACAAGCAGTTATCAACTTTGTAGCATATTAAAGTGTAGGTATAACAGCTACACTGTGTGTGGACTTCATTTTACCAGCAAATACTTCGGCACGAACAATAGATTGCTGAATGTGGCCGTACCCTCGACTCAATACAACTTCCCTCCTTTTTCAGTCCAGACTTACGAGTACTTCCAGTAATAGTAAAAAAATATTGATAATTATATTTTAACTGAAAACTATTTTTTATAGAATTTTCATCCGATCTACAGATCTACGATATTTCTACTGAAGACGCTATAAGTAAATTGTGTAAATCCTGTTTTATGTAGTAATGAAGTGATAGTTTCAAAAAGAAAATAAGAAGAGCTGAGCATAATCAAAATTATAAAAAGCCAGAATGTTAATCCAAAGTTCGGGCTGCAACTACGGGTTGCAATGTACCGAAAACGTTACATGCAAAATTCGATATCAAAATAAAAAGCAAAATTTTGAAGGTGATGAAGCTATAAATCTCTGTTTGTCGCAATTGAGGAAAAGAAACACCAAATCAAAATTTATAAAAATGCAATGGAAATGTATCGAAAAAAAATTAAAATATAAACTTCAAAATAAATGTAGTCTTTTAATTTCATAAATAAAGTATTTTGAAAATTAAAATAAATAAAAAAAGCCAGGATATCCAACTGGCTGTGTCTTATTTTGCACCTGCCACAAGCCAGTAGATGGCGTCGGGACACAAAAAACTGGGAGTTTGCGTTCTATAGGTTTACTGTGTTGTCTATGGTTATAACAATGTTTTCGTATATTTTAATCTGTAGTTAAATTTAACTACGTTGGTGCAACCGGCCCGTACAGTCGTAACCTTATTTAGATCCTGCCATTGTTTGAGTGTATGATTTCAGATACCTGCCTTTTGATTTTTCCAGTATTAAATTATTTAAAGCTTGTTCTGCATCATTTAAAACGTTTTGCGGTAAAACACTATCAGTCAAACTGATTTTGCAAAATGTATATTTGTATAAACAACCAAATGTAACTATGACACCTGAATATATCATGCAAACGTATAATTAATATAACGTGCCTTCAAAAATAACTATATTTAGAGTAGGCGTTGACGTTTTAATTCTGTTAACAGTGTAGATAATTTCGTAGGCAACCAATTATTCTCCGGAGTTACACAGGTTGCATAATAAGTTTTGTCCCAATTTCATATTAAAATTTTGACATTTGACATTCGTTCTCTTTCCCGTTTTCAGATTGAGTTGTGTTTGTGAATTTATTCGTTTTATTCCTCGTCTTGCGTACAAAAAATCAGTTCTTGTCAGAACTAAAACGAAATCTGCGTCAGTGTTTTACTGTTTTCCGACATTTTTGTGAACAATGGCTTTCACTGAACAACATAAAGTCTTCATGGTAATGTCATACTTTCGAAACGGTGTGAAAATCGATGGAGTTTGGCAGTATTCCCTTGCGTTATGTATGGAAGAGTTTGGAGAAGAATTCCCAGACATTGCAGTGGAATATACGCAGTTTCGACAAACTTTAAACATATGCTTAAAGAATTTCCAAGAAAATGGGACGAAAACCTGGAAGCGGCAGGCCAAAAAAAAGAACTCCAGAAGTGATTGAAGAGGCGAGACAAGCAATGGAAGAAGCCCCAGGCACTTCAATTGAACATTTGTCACAATAACTTGGTGTGTCTGTTGGTACCTGTCATTCAATTGTGAAAAAAGATCTTCACCTATTTCCCTACCGTCTCACATCTGTGCAAGAATTACATCCAGCTGACCTCCCCCAAAGATTAGAATATTGTCAATGGTTTCTGAATACTTTAGATGTTCACCTTGATAAAACCTTTTACACTGATGAAGCCTACTTCCATCTTAGTGGATATGTCAACTCTCAAAATACAAGAATGTGGAGTTCAGAAAATCCACATTTTTTCATTGAAACACCCCAGTACCCCCAGAAAGTAGGCGTTTGGGCTGCTATTAGCCAACGCAGAATTATTGGTCCAATCTTTTTTGAAGGTAACAATTGTAATAATGTTTTAATAATTAAATAATGAATCAATGTTTTTTAGGAATATCAATGCTGCAAGATACAGAAATGAAATTTTGACTCCATTTTTAAATCAGCTACATGATGATGAGTTAGTTTATGGCTACTTTCAGCAAGATGGTGCTACAGCTCATACCACAAGGGCTACAATAGATTTTTTGGCCGAATTTTACGACAACAGAATTATAAGCCGTAATACACCAAACAACTGGCCCCCTAGATCATGCGATCTCACTCCTTGTGATTTCTTCTTGTGGCCACACATCAAAAATTCAATTTACACAACACCCATAAATGATTTGGCAGAACTACGAAATAGGATAACACAGAAAATTAATGAAATTAACAATAATCTTATTGTTTTAGAAAATGTAACTAATGCAATTAGACGAAGGACTAGGTTGTGTTTACAAGAACAGGGTGCACATTTTCAACACTTACTCTAAATTATGTATAAAATTGTTATCTCCTATTGTGTGATAATTTACAATTCTTATTAGTGTTCACAGCAATGTTAATGTTATGTTCTCTTTTATGGTTTAAAGAAATAAATGAATTGATACGACTATTTGTCAATTTGCTTAAGGTGGGTACTTTCAGACTGTCTGTTTAGTTTCATGTTCAGTTTCAGTTTTCATTCAATATAAATACCTACTGAAATCGAATGGAGAATATGAACTAACCGTGTAACATCCCATTTACTTGTTCTCTTTATGTTAACAGTTACTTGACTTTGGTGCTTTTGAAATTTTGCGATCTTATTCGAACTTGGGGTATTTTTCTCCCGAAGATTAACTAAAATTTGCAGCAATGCCTCAAAGATTTCGAAAGCTGAAACATCATCTTCCGTATATTGGCGAAAAGCCATTAGTTAGCAAATAATTTGTGATTGGACTTATGTTTGGATTATTTATTAATGTGAATTTCAATAATCTGAGATGAATGCACTACAAAAATTAAAAATATTTTCTAACCTAATTTTATTTCGTTAAATGTCAGACCAGACGATTCTTGTGTCATTTTCTACGCTGTAAAAATGTTGCAAACAATTGAACTTCCATAGGTTGCTCTAAATATAAATTTATTTGAAGGCACGTTATCATGCAAACCCGATTTCCAACTCGAAAAACTCTGTGCTCAAGAAGGTTGAAAATGGTAGTAGGAGTTGGTTCTTGTAAAATTAAAGTAGACAGTAATTTTCCCCCTGTCAAGTATGCAAAGTTTCATCAAAATTAGAGTAAAACTGTAGATTTGCATACAGAACAAACAAACCAACCAACAAACAGACATTCAGTATACAAGGTGTTTTCGAAGTTGAAGCGTTCCTTTTAACATGTGATAGTATGCGTTGTTCTAAAGAGTTTTAACCAAAATCACCTTAGTAAAATGTGTACGGAAACGAAGATACAATAAGTTAATTTTTTTGAAATTTTTGAAACCGGTCCTGCCCATATTTGCGCTGATTAGTTAGAAATTAGAATTGACAAAAAAAAATCAAATGAGCATTGACGTTAATCAAAAATACTGTCAGAGTTGTCATCTAATTAGTCGGAATGGCTTTATTATTACGAAAATAATAACCTCACAGATATGTTGCTAATGTATGGTCAATGTTATCACGTTATCAGAATGCAGCTGCGGCGTGCAGAGAGTATGCAGAGCGATTTCCAGAAAGACACCATCCTGGGCCACGTCACTTATTAATCTAGTACAGCGGAGAAATAGACAGGACCGGACTAAAAATTTTAGAAAACAATAAAAATATACAATCGATTATCTCCGTTAATACAAACATTTTACTAAGAAGATTTAGGCTAAAATTCTTAAGAATAATGTTAGTACCTCGTGTTACAAGGAACGCCTCAACTTCGAAAACCGCCTGTGTGGAGATAGAGAAGATAGAGATAGAGATATAAACGATAGAAGATAGATTAATTGTCAAATCTGAGGTCCAGGCGTAATTGTTTTTAAAAGAACTGCTAACACTATTATTAATTGTGTAGCGAATTTTTTTAATAAACAATTGTCACTGTCAAAATTAAGTAAAAAACCACACTGTACTACCCTAAAATGTGCACTGTATAACAATTTTACACCAAATCATAGTTAAGGTTATGTTCACTTTACTTGCCGTACAGTTCGAGACACGGAATTTCGGGCATCACTGTCGATATACTGTCAAAAAATGTAAAATAGGCTTTACATTATGACCAAAAAGTTGGCCATTAACTGCAACGAGCTTTCAGGGGGTTTTCGGGGCATAGGGTGTGGGTTCAAAAAAATGAAAATGGGCGCCAGGCAACTTGTTTTTGAGCTTGCTTAAACTTGTCCAGCTGCCGGGACAAGTACTCTGATTTTACCCGTCTAGGGAGTATGAACAGATACTCGTAGTATCTATCATTGCAGTAAATTCACACAAATTTGTTGTGCAGCTTTAGCACTGGTTCACACGAATGTGATAACGGTTCGCATGTAACCAATTAATGAAGAAAGATGCGGAACCAGTACTTTTAGATGATCTTATAATTATGTGGTCTCAACCAGAAAAGCTTTTCTCTTACAATTGACCGAAACTTAAATTAGCAAGATATCCTAAGACGAGAAAAAAATGGTTTTAAATCCTTGAATGGAAACCTCCCGAACCTGGTCTGGTTTGAGCAATTAAATGAAAATGAAGTTAACCCAAGGTCAAGGCTTGGGTGTCACCTTGACTATAAATAAAAATTGATTCCTACAGGAAGGTGTGAAGTCGGTAAAGTTCCGAAATGTTGAAAGTTGATCTTTAAATTTTCTAAATTGACTCTATGAAAATGAATGGAAAGTGTTGACCAAAAAATTCTTGACATTGCAAAGATTCCACAAAAAATTCTGAACATTTTACATTATTAACGTGAGAAGCGGGAAATTCGAGGCGTTCATAAAATTCTCAATTGTCCGCAACAAAAGTGTGGCGACTTATCTTATGCCGGATGGTTGTGCGTCCTCGAAGAGCGTCCTTTCGGCTTGCCGTACGGTTCCTTAAACGGGAGCGTCACGGCGTGACCTTGACGTTTTCAAAATGGTTCGGCCGGATGCAAAATGATTTTCCTTGCGGACGGTAAATGGTCTTGCGAACAATGGCCTTATGTAACGATAACTGGTCTGGCGACGACCCAAAAGAACGATGTGGCGAACCGCCACCCTCAAAATGATAGCCCAAAAGAACGATATGGCGAACGACCGCCCCATAGAACGATAATCCAAAAGAACGGCGTGTGGTCTGGCGATGACCACCCTAAAGAACGACCCCTAACGAACTGACGTTAGTGTTGCGAAACTCAAACGATTCGGTAATTACCTTTCCGCTGAAAGGGGCTGCTCTGCGGTAAATTGAAGGAGGACTTTCCGGTGCTCCTTCACGGTACGGTAACGGTAATTGGCTCGAACTACCCTTAATAGACGAAAGTTAGTGAAGTGAATTCGCTAATGAAGGATAATTACCTCTATCTCGCTAGACGACGAGGGGTTTCTCGACCACGGTAAACGGTAAACGGTAGCGGTACGGTAAATTTTCGGGCTCTTCGACGGCCCCGAAGGCCGGCAGCGCCGGACGATAAGCACCATATCGTTCGGCAATCCGCCCTCAGGGATGATTGCGGATCCCGAACGCCACGCACGTAATTCGCAGCTCGCGACTTGCGGCACAGCCGCCCGCTCGGCGGTCGCCGACCGAGTCCTCTAATTTCCGCTCGCGATGGGTTTTTTTGGTTACCCCCGGATCTAGGAGAGCACACGAGAGATCTGGTCCTTATTCCGTTGGGCGATAAGGCGTCCCGGTAATTGCATGAACCGCGCATCTTGATGACCACTTCCGGCGGTTCTACACTTGCGCGCTAAATGACAGATGGTCGATCATGGCGCCGGTTTGTTTACACTGGAAATCACCGATGGGAAAATTCAGATGTTGAAGCGGCAATGTGTCGGTGAGTCCGCGCGTAATTCACGAAAGATGTTGACGGCTATTTCCCGCAGGATCTCGAAAGGTTGAACACACAAGGATGAAGGAAGAAGGTTGGGGAAAAGAAGAGAAGAAGATAACTTTCCGGCAAGTCACGGGAACAAAAGGGAATCGGAACTAACTTTGCCGTACGGTTACCCGAGCTGAGAAGAAGAAGAGAGGAATTGAAGGAAAAGGACAGGAGGAAAAAGAAAAGAGAGAACGATAAACAGATAGGCCGCAGCTAGACAGCCTAGAGGCGTGAGGCCACCTCAGCCTAAAATTTAGGGGCCAACATGTGTGGTTCCAGCCGCCCCAAAAATGGCTGGCACAAAGACTCTACAATGCAAAACTCTAAAATGAAAACCGCGAAAGAAACAAACGAAAACCGAAAGCGATACTGAAAGCGAAACTGAAAGAAAACTGAAAGTGGACCGATAAACAAAAAATGAACCCTGAACCGATAAACTAAAAATGAACTGACATGACGACACAAACAAAACTGAATGATCTTGAAATGAGCGTCCCGAAAAAAGGTTACGGCAGGGTGGGCGCGTCGCGACGTCATGTGCCGTGCGTTGTCTTGCTAGTTCCTGATTTTCGAACAGCGATCTAATAGTCCCGCGAGCATAAGTAGGACCTCTTGGCCTCCTACCCCGGCCAAAACGAATAGTGGCATTTTGACATGCTACAACATTATTAACCTCAATGACTGACATGCGACTGACGTGGACAGAAAATAAATTTCAAAATTTGACTTTTGAATGACACGTTGACAATAAAGAGGGATTTACATCGCAATTTTTTGAAGTGACAGAAAAATGATGCCCGAAATTCCGTGTCCCGAACTGTACCTTTCTTCCGTAAATTTATTTTCAAAAGAAATTTAATGAGAAATTAGGAGAAATCTTTTTCGAATTTGAAATAAACTCTCGCTCGTCAGGGCACAGGGTCAGTTACATTAAAAAACTGTTGATATACTCCGTCCAGCGAGAGATTGGGAGATTTTATAGTATATTACAAACCGAGGAGGAAAGTGTTCCATTCCTGTCGAGAGAACAATAGTTTACTGAGAGGCGTGCCCTCGAGGTGAACTAGTTTTCGAGACACAGGAATGGACTTTCGCCGAGGTTTGTATACTATTTTATTCACAATCAATCATTTAATAAAACAAGCAACATTATAATAATAAAAAATAAATAAAAACCAACCTCCGTAATATTATCGGTTATTTCGGCAAAATATTAAAACTTAGTAGGCGCGCACGATTGAGATTGTATTAAATGTTAGTTCACAAAAGTCAAACCAAATTGACATTTGCTCACATTTTTTAACAAACAAAATGTGCGGTAGTGAAATACAGTGTACCCTCCCCAGAATTGCAGGAATCCGCACACAAATTAACACTCAATCTCTTACCTGACAAAAGCAAATTACGATACCAGAAAAATGTACAGAGATTTTCGCAATTGGTGCGACTGTAGCGCCACCACAGGTCAGTTATGGGTTTCATTACTGACCGCTTACGACTCATTATTGACTCCTTTTTTCACCATTACTGACCGGTTGATGTGTACACGAGTAATCGCTCACTTTCTAACCTTTAAGAGGTTAGAAAAGCTGTATGTAAGCAACCAACTAAACTGTCGGCCGATGAAAAGTCTGTAGTGTGGCCCTAGCCTTATAGAATCTTAATGTCGAAATAATCCCCTAGGGCGTTATCTTTAAATAACAGGCTTTAGGGCGTTATTAGTTATTAAGGTATCAAGGGTGTTATAAGGTTGATAACGCGCGAGGTCGACAGAGTAAAACCCGAGGGCCACCGGCCCGAGGGGAGTACGCCGACCGAGGGCGTATCATTATATCACCCGTGGTGCCTTCAAAACTTAATGTCCGACTGCTTTCGTGTGTTTTTGGATGGACAATGATTTGATTAATTTATACCTATCAGTCAAAATTTGGTCGTAACTAAGGCGGCCCCTAGACGGTCAATAATATTGTACAATACTTTTATTGTGCAATATTATTGTATGACCTCTCGAACCCAAACGATCAATATTTATTGCACAATAATATTGACAGCACACAAGCGTCAATACTTTCGCCATATGAGCAGGACCGTCAACATTTCTTTGTAATACCATAAGCTTGATTCATATACATCGTCTGCACCAGTTCCTGATTTTAAGGACTGGTGGTGTTTTTTAAACTCCTTCCGATAATTCGTTCTTAAAGAGTTAAAAAAATTTTTCACATCATCTTTGGTTGCGTCGGGATACATTTCCTTATATTTCACTAATAATGTTTCATATGCACTGTTCTTTTTATCACGGTTATGACATTGTTTGCTTTTAACGTTCCATAGAGCTGGCAACTCTCTATATAGGTGAATACATTCCATAATAAAATCTCTTTCTTTACAAATTTTCTGCTTCCCCGCCATGTTGAATGCGAACATCTTTCTTCTTCGAATGCTAAACATGGACTAAACAATATTGCGCAATATTAATCCTATACGGTTCAATGAAAACCTATGGTGCAATAAAATTTAAACTCGTAATATTGTGCAATATTATTGACCGTCTAGGGGCCGTCTAAGCAACGAAGACCTTATAACGCCCTAGAGCCTGTTATTTGAAGATAATGCCCTAGGGGATTATTTCTCTAATAACGTATCAGAAAACTGTGTCATTATCGTTCAATAACAACACAGTAGGACATTAAAGTTCTTTGTTGCTTAGTTACGACCAGGTTTAATGTATTTGCAAACAGTTTTTGATTGAGTGATATAAATTAATCAAACTATTGTCAATCCAAAAATAGACGAAACTAGTTAAACGTTGAAGGCACCACGGCTGTTATAATGATATGCCTTCGGTCGGCGTGCACCCCTCGGGCACCCGGAGGCCCTCGGGTTTCACTCTGCCGTCCTTGCGCCTTGTCAACCTTATAACACCCTTGACATAGTGCGTATATTAAATTTATCCTCAAAGTAGGCGTTGAAGACTCGATTGTGAACGTACTATACGGATAAAGGATCACAGATTAGCTGTTTAAATCTCCGCTTTTACACGAGTGGTCGACTCTCCAAAGCCAAATTTGAGGATAAATTTAAATGAACGCACGAAACCTTAATAACTACATACCGGGTATCAACCACCAAACCTGGCCATAGGCCAAGGCGATTTACATTTACCAGGCCATGACACTGACCAAACACAGTGTGCTATGGAATGGCCTACCACAGTCTGACAACATTGCTTCACCAACATTTAGTGAAAAAAATCGAAATCCACTAAACCTGTCATTGTATTTACATTTGTCAAATATGAGTGATCTAATTTTACGACAGTTCAAAAATGCGTAATCGCATTGTAACATATAGTTTAAAACCACCTTAGGGACAGAAAAATAACGGTGCTCATTACTGATTCAGATGATCTGCTGTGTTCCGGACTATTGAAACTGTTTGGTTATAAACTAACGCGAGGTGGGCATTTCCAGCTTAAATATAATAATTTGTTCTCCCCATTGCCTAAATCCCATCCCATTTCTTGTAACTTGCTTCCCAGTCTCATTTCAATATTCGTTTTTAAAACCAAAAGATTTTCTCCAGTGATTATGTCGTCATTACTAATTTTGATAATTTCTTCCCAAAGTGTAATTTCTTCGTAATTATTGAAACCCCGTTTGGCACAAGTCGCTTCATTTTGTCCCCATTGATAAATAACTGTTCCGCTAAAATCTTTAGCACAAGCATGGCTACTTTTGCGAATTCTTCACTCTTCGATTTTTAAAATCTCTTTCCAAATTGGCTTCGTTTCCTCATTTGATGGAAACTTAAATAAAAGTATTTAGCTACCTACGTAATTTGAAGAAGAAGACGCATAATTTGAGTTGCAATTTGCTACGCAACACTTAAAAGGCGCTTTTAATTCAGTTTGACGAATTTGACCAAGGACTTGTCAAAATTTATTTTAAATGTCGAATTCGTTTCAAAATTTTTGGAACACCGTACGTCATGGAATGGCCTACCAGGGAATGTGGCAACACAGCCAGTGTCCAGGCCTGTAACTTAAGACCGCCTTGCATAGGCACATTACACATATTAAAATAATATATGAGTTGCTATGAAATATATTATTGTGTAAAATAAAAGGAAATTAATTTAGTGTGTAATGTCATATTGGCAGCTATAATTATCATCCGTACAAACAATGCCATCAGGAAACTTTCGATGTAGGTAACGTAGAAAGTAGAAATACTTTTGAAATTTGGAAAAGGGAAGAACGATCACAGAGCAGTATTATGCTCAACTATTGGGCAAATTTGACGAAACAATAATATGTTTCATAGCAACTCATATATTATTTTAATATGTGTAATGTGCCGATGGCCAGGTTTGGTGGTTGATACCCGGTATAAGTGGCCCATACACACTCCGGAAATCCTTAGAGGAAAAAACTGTGCAGTCCTGGCCTTCGGTATTTCAGAATTCGGCCTGAATACCCTCTCCGCCATACACGATCTGGTAATCTTCTGAGAAAAAGCTGTGCAGTCCTGTTGAACGAGTGTTTTATTGCAACGTTCATCTCAACGATGTGATACAAATTCAATGAAGGTTCTTAATTTAGCGAACCTATTGAGACCCTTACAGTGCCAAGTAATAATTAACATGTCAACCGAAAATTATTATTCATTATTATTTATTACAGTTGGTTTTCCATTCCAAATTTTATCATAGTTCGTTTCAATGATAATGTAGATACGTCAACGATGATGATGTGAGTTGATCAACAAATTGCAATAATCAAAACCAGCACTAAAACAAAAATGCTCTTCTGATATCTTAATGCTTTCCCATCATATAATCATGTTCCTTACTAATTTTGGTTGAATTGTTAAAAAAAGCATCCTCTGACAAACATTTCAGGTATGATCTACTATAACCACTTAAATTTTTGCCTAAATGGCAAGAAAATGTCGAACAGACACTGACAGAAAAAAAAGTTACATCCGTTGCATCACTGAATCAGTTAGTTCAACATGAAAAGAAAAAAACATCCAACTCAGTCCCAAAAACATCGTGAATGGCTTATACGTATGTTTCTCTTGGATACTTCTAACTAAAAAACTACTAATCGTGTTTTGATGGGTTTTCTTAATTCTAGTTTTAAATTTGTGGTCAAGCAAGCCGTTTCTCTCTTTTTTCCAAACCTAGGTCATCCATTATTTGTTGTGATAAACGACAAATTGAAGTTTTCAGTTTGTTTTATATTATTTCCCCAACTCTTTCAACGGTTTTTGAAATTCTCATTGATGGTCGTCTACTTCCATTCTTTCATTTTACACTTCCTGTTTCACAAAATACTTATTTGACAGTTGATGAAGCTACGCCATACCTTATAGCAAACAAAAGCAAGCACCAGACCATGTGACCACAATTTTTTGAACACGTGATTTTATTAGTAAGTATGTATGAGTATGTTCATCATATTACTGCCGATACTTATTGCTAAATCAGTTACAAATTGTTTTACTTTGAATGTAAAATATACTGTAGCGAGCAATAAATTTTGGTCGTCAATGTCACTCTTTGACGCAATGGAAAATGCTCCATTATAACCTATCATCATGTTGAATGGCATTAATTGTCATTTTTTTCTCATTTTTTTCTCATTTTTTTGACACTTTGTTGACATAGGCATAATCAGGCAGGGATTTTTTTTTAAATTTGTCACAATCTAACCAAATTTTGAAAAGACATTGAGGACTAAAATTTATTGCTCGCGACAGTAGTTAAAATACATGTTTTTATTCCACAGATCAACAGTATTTACGACACAATATCTCTTACTATTAAGTGAGCCAGTTTATATTGCTCCTGTAAAACAACGTAGTTATAATATAACAGTATTACGTGTTGTGCTGAATTCTCACCAAGTCTGACACCATGTTTGCTCTAAAATTTCTCAATTCCATCGTAAAACCGTAGAAGTCAATTTTTTCCGTGATGGGAAGTGCTCTCAGTACAGCATCACATAAAACAATAGTTCCACATCGACCTGCTCCGTTTCTGCAAAACATTTTTGCACAATTATACATTAATGAATTTGTCTGTGTTCTGAAAAACTACTTGCTATGAACTATCACTGGGGCTACATGATGAGGGATCTTCAGTAAATGGTTCATAAATTCCTTACATGTACGCGATGTTAGATTTAGATCATTATCTATTTGCCACGAGTTATAATGCAACTGATCTATCTAAAAATTGTTATAAATATTAGTCAATTTTATGTCGATTAATACTGAATTTTCATTTCAACTATGTAGAAATGCATCTCCATAAATACGCTATTTGTTCGACACTGTCAGAATTTGAGAATAATCTCCTGTGTGAACGGATTTTGATAAACGTCACAGCTTGTCTAAACGAAATGTCAAGCTAATTTTAAGCAATTTGGAGCCTTTAAGGGCTTCGTCGAACAAAAAAACGTTGTATTCAACTCGTTCTTGTGTAAATTGGGCTTTTTTTTGGCAGGAGTGGGCCAGTTTAAAACGCGAGTGAAACGTTGAATAAATAAGTTACGTGTTATACATATTTGCATTGTTCATTTGGTCGTAGAAAATGGTTATTTACGAACCGTGTGCGAGAAGACATTTTTCGCACATGAGCGCATTATTTGAGGCACAATCGACGAAGAAGCGAGTGCTTCATTTGCACGAATGTGCCGAATATGTCTTCTCGCATCGAGGTTTGTACAATATTTTTTGAAACGAACATTAGCATTTTTAAATTATTACCCAATAGTTCCTAATTTAGTGAATGGATGGCGCTTGCCCAAGTGTCAATCGAATTAATAGCGATTTATTTTCATTCTTTCGAAAACATCCAAATTGGAGAAATGACGTTTTGTAAACCAGATTTTATTATTATCAAGTCAAATTATTTTCAGAATAACTGGTTTAACTGTTGCGTTTGCGAAATGTCTGTGAACTTAGTGAGTTCAAAAAGTATAGTATGTAACTCTTTTATAAACTTCTCTAGACACTCGTTTATTAAACACTCGCTTCGCTCGTGCCTAATAAAACTCGTGTCTAAAGTACCGTTTATAGGTAAATCTTGTTGCATAACATACTACAACGTGATCAAGAATGACTGAATCTGTTGTTAACAATGAAAATTTGAATGATTTTGGTACAACTGTAATTTAAACGCATTTCCGGTTGTCAGCTTTGACAGAGTTGACAGGCGAATGTGACGTTTACCATCAAAGGGTCATTTTTGTAATAGCATAAACCACGGCCTCCTAGAGTCATAAGAGACTCGTCTCTTATCCGGCCTGTCGCATTCGATAAATGTCTGTTTTTGAAAATTCCCCATAAATTCCCCGTATAGTATTTCTATCTAGCGACTTTAATGTGACTCATATATACAGGCTGTTTGATAAAAAACGCCTCAAACCATAATTTTTTAATTTTTATCCGATTTCAATGAACAAAAAAACCAAAGATTTTTCATGCGCTACGAAGCAGCCATAAAATAATTTTTTTTGGCGTTATTTTCAGTAGCTAACGATAGTCAACTTTTTTTTTTTTAATGGATACATGTAGTTTTTTAGGCTCAGTCTGGTAAAGTTTTTTTTTCTGAATCTAATGATGTATTAAAAGTTATCGTTTGGTCCATAGCTGACTGAAAAAAAATAAAACAATTTTTAATTGTGGTTCAGCTTATTATGAAATTTTCAAGTGTGCTGTGAAAAACAATTGGAATACAAATAGCAACAAATGTCAAGTGTGAGTTTAAAAATTTTCAGGTGCAATCTTGAAGAGTTTTATTATTACTTTCTTAGAAAAACATGAATAGTAACAATTATTATTATTATTTTTTCTATTAACTTTTTGTTTTTGACGAATTACGATTTTTATTACACTCGAACATAAAATAATAGTCAAATGACTGCTATCCTGCATGACTGACAATATTATTTTATTCTTAAGTAAACAAGTTTAAAAAAGCAGATGAAAATTTCTAAGCTGATGTTTAGATGACATTTATCGTACTTTGTATTCCGATTGTTTTTCACGGCACTCTTAAAAAATTTATAATAAGCTGAACCACAAAAAAATGTTTTTTTTTTATTTTTCAGTTAGCTATGAATCAAATGATAACTTTCAATACATCATTAGATTCAGAAAAAAAAAACCTTACGAGACCAAGCCTAAAAAACTACATGTGTCCATTAAAAAAAAAAAAGTTGACTATCGTTAGCTATTGAAGATAACGCCAAAAAAAAAATAGCTTTTGAAAAACCATATCTGTTCATTGAAATCGGGTAATAAATAAAAAGGTTATGGGTTGAGGCGTTTTTCATCAAATAGCCTGTATGCAACTAAAAATACGTATGAATAATGACATTTATATAATAAATTGTCAATTTGAAAAACTAAGTGCAGTCGAAACTTTAAAAAATGCCACAAACAAAGAAAAAATATTGTATTAGTTCACGACATAAAGTTAAAGTTATGAGAGATCATACTGGTAATATCATGAGTGCCGCAGAATATGCAAGTAGTAAAATTTTACCAAAATTCCAAAATTCAAGGACCAATGTAAATATTTCAGTCACCTTACAAGATAGTTCTCTGGAAAAACTAGAAAAATTGTCTTCTTTTACTTATTCGGCAAGTACCAATTTTCAAATTGAGACGGCGCCAACAACTTTTTTATGTGGCTACTTAATTATGAAAATAACGAAGCCAATCCATGGATGTGATTATTATTGCTTTTAACATTTACAAGATTCAAATTCGAAAAAGAAAATCCTTTTACTGGAATTAATTTATTACTAAGATAGAGGAAGGCTAAGTTACCCCAATGATCAATTTGTGGGTCTAGTATAGTTTGGGAATGAGAAATTGGAAGGCAGGCAACCAGTACAACACATAAGCCCCGTATTGTGGCGCACCCTATAAAACAAAAATAATGCTTAGAACTACGAATGCGGCAGGCCGGATAAGAGACGAGTCTCTTATGAATCTAGGAGGCCGTGGCATAAACATAGTAACATACCCGACATAACCTAATTTTTTTCCAATGTTGTGTCAAGTTAAAACATTTGGTCAGTGCCAATTACGAAATAGAAAAACACCAATATTTTTCAATTTTTCCATTGCCAACAGACTCAGTCATTGTTGATCACGTTGTATTAACATTCAATCTATTAAGGCGTTTGGCAAATAATTGAAATAATATAAATAATTTGATATTTTAAACACGACTTTCCAAGATATCTTAATATCTACAAAATCCACCTGTCTACTTTTTCCCTTGCGTTGCACTTGCAGTTTGCGATGAATATAAAACTTATTATTGCAAATTTCGTTTAGGCTAACTCGTATGTCATCAAAACAGACGGGATCGCCTTTTATTTTGGGCCAATAATAAACAAATTCTTCATTGGGACTTGAAATCATAACGATATGATTAACGTTTTCTTGCCAAATCATGTGCCAAAAATCGTTAATAGTGTTCTCTAAAGGATTTTGAGTGACAATATATTCTTTCTCGTTATCGGAAATCTGGAATTGTGGAGGTGAGAAAACATTCTTTACGTTCAATACAACTTACTTGAACATAACTTGCATTAATATAATCTGTAGACCTATGTTCTTTCTTATTGTTTAATTTCACACGATTCACGTCATCTAAAAATCGCAAAATATTACATGACGACAAAATACTTTAGATTTACATGGAAGAATGCTCTGGTCTTGATTTTTGGGGATATTCTCTTTCTTCAGACTTTCCGTGTTGTCCTTGAGATAACCAGTAGGAAAATCCTGAAATTTAATGGACATGGAAATAGTGCACACAAGCTAAGTTTAAAAACATACCGAAAACTGATCATCGATAAATGTGCAAGAGGGTTCGAACCGCAGTTTAACATATTTCAAGTAATCCTTTCTGCAAATTTTTTCCCATCCATCATTATAAATACGTTCGTAAACATTTTGATCTTCCCTAATATTTAACATTTCTTGCATGTCATCAATTTGGTTATGTGAAATTTCTACGATTTTATTTAACTACCTAATGAGTGTTAAGTAGAAAAAAAAATACCTTTCCATTGAATTTCCAATTTGAATTTTATTTTCCTTATTAAGAAAATATAACAGCACGCAATCAGAGATGCAATCAACACAATTGGAAGAATTATCAGCAGGTACAGAGGGTTGAAGGAAGATGTAGCGAGATCACTAGATCTCTTGTCCTCTATTACACTCGTAGCATTCTCATCTATAACATTCCTACTATACTTTTTGTAATCCGGTAAACTGGATGTTGTATTTATTTTTTCATTTAAAGCATTTTCACAAGACACATTAGAAATACTATTGTCAAATTGTATGTATCTTTTATTCTCTTCACAACTTAGATTTGAAGACAAATATGCAGTGTCGCCAATAGCCGAAAACGCTGTTTCATCAGAGATATGGTTCGTTGTTATTGATATGTTGAAACAAGTAATAAAGTTTTTCAATGGAAATTGTTGTTTTTTCCATTTTCCGTTGCCCTAAAATGAGATCTCTTTAAGCGTGGTTAAGGTATATTAATTTGTTACAATAAAGTTACAATAAACGATTCAGTTATATTATTATGGATTGAGTTTAATAATTGAATTGTAATATTGCAGCCAGGACACATTGCCAAATACATAGAAAAACATCCTGTTTCTATAGTTGTGCAGTTTTCTAGTTTTGTGTAGATCGTTTCTGTTTTACTTTGGTTCGTGTGTATATAAGTATCTGTAATAGATATATCCAAATATAAGTAAACTAAAACAATCAATTATATACCGAAGCAAGACACAATTATTTGACAACATAATATTTTCTTTATTACTTACAGTTGTGCAGTTTCCACACGTTCAATGCATTGCTGATGTAATATTGTGAAGCATTGACATTTGGGGGGATATAACACCTTCTGCTGACATTGGTACACTCGAATTTATTGTTTTTTAGTTTTAGGTGATACCACTGAAAATGTCAGCGAAAATAATAAACCAAGAAACCACACATTGGTAGTTTAAAAATTGATTTGTCTAATTTTTAATTTAAATAAATCTGAAATATAGTACTGTAACGGTCCGAATAGGTTCGATAAATTAAGAATTTTAATTTTAAAATAATTTCAACGAAATATTTTAAATACCATTCATTTGCGACGGAAATGCTGGTCAGTTGTAAATTTTATTGAAGGCGTGTCGGCACCACATTCCTCAAGAGAAATCTGCCAACCTTTCTTTGAAAATGCAGGTACACGTCCTGTCCGAACACAACACAAAGATAACAGTTTTCATGGGAAAAGAAACATTGCAAAATTTACTCGTTCGACAATTTGGGGAGTCCAGTTAAAATCAGGGGATAATTGAATTAATGAATTTGATGTTAGCAGGTTTCAAATTGAGAAAACAACAAAATTAATGTTCATTAGGTTAATTTACCTTTTTTAGCATTCTCAAATTTGTGGCATATTTGTAATTAAAGGGCGAGAATTGCAAATTAAAAACAAAGCGCTTTATCGTAGAAAATAACTAGAATCGTTTGCACTTTTAGTTAGGAAAGTAACAAAGCAAAGTAGAAAGGGAGTCGGTAGAAAACACAGAGGACCGGGTAACGATAAAGCCAGGTAGTCGTATAAATCAGACGTGTGAGTGAGAGAGAGAATGAAATTTACGAAGTAATTATTAATTAGAACGGTTTTGGGGAATCAAACCAATGTACAGCGTGATCAACAAGGACTGAAGCTGTTGGCAGCAAATGACAGCAAAATATTCCCAAAGTATGAAAATTTTTTGTGCGTCAGTGTTGGCACCTGCTGCAAGTTGTGAATGTCAAAAAATTTAGGTTATGTTACGAGTTGGTAGTTTTAAAACACGATACGTACAGCTTGACCAGAATAGCTTGGGGTGTGAGATGCGCACAAGAGGAAACGAGCGAGTCTCTGTAAGACAAGGATATGGCTATGGTTGTAGGTACGGTACACTCAATGAAGCAAATCTGCTCAAAACAGCCTGGACATGCTGTTACTTGAAGCTTGAAGCGCTTATTTTCGCCCGTTTGTACACGATCTAAACACTTCCAGACCCAACAGACAAGTGCGTTTCGCTAGTGGGAGGGATTTCAGTCCACTGCGTCACTTGCCAAGCTGTTCAGCTGTTCTGGTCGACCTGTACAAAACGACCAAAAACAGTATAAAAAGTAATTAGCCGTACTTAATTAAATGGCCCACTGTTTCGATATTCATAAAAGCGACAGGCAGTGCCTGCATGCCCCTCCTGAGAAACAGAAACATGATGCAGGGATTGGATCTGGGAAAATTTGTAAGGGTGGAACATTAATTTCTTCTTTAAAATGGTTAGGCAACTTCCATATGACAAGCTTGTACAGTAAGGAAAAGGAATGACGGGATTTTTAATGGTAAAAATTATTAGGCTCTGCATTAAACGTGCCCAACAAAGAACTCTGGATGCGTGTGTTTTAAATAAGAGTCACATCTGTTTGGAGTGAAAGCTTTCGCACTGACTTTCGAGGGCTTTGTTCCATTCTACCTCGAACATTCTCGACTACATCTTCTGTAAGTGTAGATGATGTTCTTTCTACCAGTAGCATTTGCCTTTTTCCATCACTGGTTTGTAGGTAACGTTGCACCAATCTCGTGCAATGCTGCTTAAACGCAACTAAGGTATATAACAACTGGCTCGGGGAACATTTGTTGAAATTGGTGAAATGCATCATCCGTGCTCCGTGGAATACATGGTGGAATACTACCAACCGTTAGCAGCATCAAAATTTCCAGTCCGAAAGTACGCCATACCAATTAAAATGCCTTGTTCTAGTGTAAAAACCATTTTAATAAATAAATTGATACAAAAATGACACTTGATTTTGAAGTTTGAATTTGCCCGTCAAAATTGACAACTGAAAATGTAATGCTACCAATTTCACTGAAATTTTCATCATGTTGTCATTGTTGCCAACAGCTTCAGTCCTTGTTGATCACTCTGTAGAACAATTTTTAGAAGTAGCAGATCAACGGAATTTAGTTGCATGACATGACAATTACGTAACAGCGTTTCAAGCCCAATTTAGGTTTCAAAATAAGGTTAATTTGTTCTATTTTAATTCTGTTTGTTTCATGTTTATTATGTTTGTTTCATTTTAATTCTGTTTGTTTCATTTTAATTCTGTTTAATTCTTGGTGCTGATTTTTATTACTGTATAGAGTCGGTAATTCAGTGTTCCTGTTTAATTCTATTTGTTCCATTTTTAATTGTGTTTGTTTCTTGATGTTGAGGTTTATTATTGTATAGAGTCAGTAATTTAGTGTTTTTTTTTCAGAGTTCTAATTCAACCACAAATTATGTATATTCGGTCTGGTCCTAACAAAAGTCTAAATTTAAACATTTAAATTAATGGTGGAAAACGGAAACTGTAATTTCAAAAGTTCTAGAGATATCGAAAGAGTGTCGCGGTCGGCGTAAAGTAGAACCCCGCTGATTGGTCACTTTGGTCAAGTAGGGGTTGCGAAAGTGGGGTGCGCCAGAAATGATAAAACCAATTGCGGGACGGGAAAGGGGGCTTTTTTGATTCACTCGGGGTTTGATCTCCAAAGTAGCCGGAGGTACGTTCAGTACTTCCAGCAGCCATTTTGTGACCACGTTCTTTACATTCACAAGGTAAATTATTTCTCTAATTCTTGTACATTATTTGTAGTCGCGATTTAATTAGTCAAACAGCATTTAGTTCTTTATCGTTCTAAAGTAAAGATTATATTATTTTCTTTGAGCTTTTGATGACCACGTGACTCTTTAGAATCTTATATTAATTTCTTTATCGCGAAGTATGTGATCTTCTTGCATTTACCGATCGGGGAAACGTGCTCTTGTCAAGGGGAACCAGTATGCAATTATTATAAAACATTTCCATTCATTATTTATGTCTTGGATTCTCGAGTTCGGGAAGCTACCGCCAGTGTCCGTCGCACTCAATAAGCTGTGGTCCGGCGTAAGAGCACAAAATTAGCTCCGTCACCCCCAAGGGGGCCAGCGACCAAACTAGGCCAGCTGACACGTGAAGAGAGGTACTATCGCGGCCAAAATACTTTGGTCGTCAATGTGACATAAATGGCATTCAATTGTAAAGCAAACTTTAGGAAGTTTAACCTTATTTTTTACTACTGTCAAAATTATTTTAATCTATCAGTGTCATACGGGTGGGGTAAATCCCAGCTGCAGAGGCAGGGTTCAAAAGCAAAAGATCAACATGGTCGCGGTTTAGACAACCTTCAGAAGCAAGTAAGACGATTCTATATTTATCAAAAACTGAAGGTGCCATATTTTTGACAAGAATCATTTGAAATTGTCATGTATATTGACATTGATACTTGATTTACATTTGAAGTGTCAAAAAGTGACGACCAAAGTATTTTGGCCGCGATAGTACCTTTTGGCCCTGTTAGAACCTTTTTTCCCTTTTATTTTCGACCACCGGAGTAGACCGGGGTGATCTATGAGATTCCAGGGTATCGCGTCGGGTTCAATTTAATTGGGGAAACAAGTCAAATCTAAATCGGATCACATAGTTCGCATCTCAAACTCGTATAATGCTGTTCGCGTCATAAACTCCTTTATTTGCCCAGCTTAGTCATTTATTCATGAGTCAGATCTCAATTCGAGGGGCGCGAGTCAAATCTCATTGGGTCAAATTTCCACCAAATTCTGTTATTAAATTCATTTATTTATTTCTATCATTTGTTGGGACCAAACTCCACCACACTCGATTATTTGTTAAATAAAATTTAAGTGAAGTGTGCGCAATCGTTTTAATTTCATCTTTGAAAACCTTCCAAAGGTACGGCCTCTCGTTAGAGCCTAATTAAACAAACTGAAAAATAAAACACAACGTAGGATCCATAAATATTTTTTTTTCTCATTATTTTTGTTTCGTATTTTTCCGCAAAATTTCATCCGAGGGAATGCGGCAACCAACAATACACCAAATGAGGGCGAAAAAAAAATCATCGAGGAAAAGTCAAGGAAGTCGAAACGTTACAGTACCTAATACAATTCTTTCGAAAACAAATTACATACTATTGACGTTTTGACAGATTCCACTGTATGTGTTAGTACCATATTTCAATTAGTACTAACAAATTTGCTGCCTAATTTACGTTTAATATTACTTATTTTTTTTTAGGATAGTAACAAATTATCACTAAACTAAATGTAACGTTTAACCAAGAAACTGGTCATCGGCAATCTAAAAACTTGATTTACTTAATTTTTAATTTATATGAAACTTAATTATAGAAATTTCATTTTCCGGAAAAAATGTTCATTTGGCATTTTTTTACAAATGGTTCAAGGAAATCTAAAATGTATATCGGGTGTGTCAAAAAAGTCGGATACCAAAGAAGGTACACAATTTAAGGTAATCATGGAACATGAAGAAAATTTTTTTTTTGCTTTTCGCCTTTCGTTAACACGCAAGAGCGTTTGGAAGTTACAACTAAACTGCCCATAAAACTAAATGATCATGTCATTAATGTGGTAACATAATTGTATGTGTCAACTTTCAAAGGTGCCTTCAACAGATATCCAAAAATTCATTTCACGAATACGTTTGAAATCAGTTTCTTCGTCAGTGTTAAACATGATGAAATTTGGTGTGGGGGAGTAGTTTTCAAACGTGGCAACATTGCTAACATAGCATAGCAACAAAAAAAAAAAAACACCTTTATAATAGTAGTTTATTTGACGAGTTTGTGTGTAAATTGGGCCCACGAGTGCCAAAAAAGGTCCAATTTACACACGAACGAGTTGAATACAACGTTTTTTTGTTCAACGAGCCCCTTAAAGGCTCCAAATCACTTAAAACTTTTAAAATTAGCTTGACGTTTCGTTTTGACAAGTTGTGACATTTATCAAAATCCCTTCACATGGGAGAAAATTCTCAAACTCTGACAGTGTCGAACAAAAAAATACATTAATGTCAATTAAATTGTGACAGTTTTCGAAATGTATTCAAAATGAGTTTTACCGCAGATGAATATTGTAATATGTATTTAGCTCTTGGTGCCGCAGAAAATAACGCGGCACTTAGCTGCACAAACATACACCATGCGTTGTCCTAACGGAAGGCATCCCAGTGCGAATGTTTTTAGGCATTTTGATCAATGACTGAGAGAAAAAAATATAACCATGACAACTACATACGGTATTTTTAGTTACCTATTGCGTTGCTGCCATTTTCATTTTCACTTTCTGGGAGTTTTTTCTTTAACTGAAAGCTGCAGAACAGTTTTTAGTACAAAGTCGGGGTCTATGTTATTCTATGCTATGCTATTAAAACGCCTGTCCGTCCTTTTTGACATACCCGATATACGAGTAAATCATGTAGGGTGTTCATCGTTTTATTTAGTTTTTTAAGGTAGCAGTAGCAGCAGTGCAAAATAAATTAAGAAAATTTTGCATTAATGACAAATTAGTCATTGAAGAAATTTGCTCGCATAATTATAAAATAGAATATACGATCTTGCAACTTAATTTTTTTGTAGTTTTCTAGTTAAAGGAATAATAGATATTTATGCATTAGCGCACTAGCAACTTTTGGGAAGCAACTATTTAATCACAAAAATTGAACACACATAACTAATTGTAACCTCGCACACGGGCGATTTTTAAATCGAAGCAATTAAAAACTTGTCCTATTTTACAAGGAAACTGTTGGCAGTAAATGAACCAGGTTTGTTCTAACGTAGCGCCGCGCACCCGGCGATTATTTAGTTGCTTTTTTCCACAAAATCCCTGTGTTAAAACTGATCTGCATAAGCAACTATTAAGTTGCCAGTAAGCGGTGCTCGTTCTTTTCGGTGATTAAACTATTTGGTTGCCTATAGCAAAAGTTGCTAGTGTGTGGGAGCCCTTAGGGAGATATGAACATGATTTTTCCCTGAGGTTGACGTGGTTATAATCCGAGGGCCTTTGGCCCGAGGAATTATAAATCAACCGAGGGGAAAAACATGAATATCTCCCGTGGTGCATACAATATTTTATTTTTTAGTCTCTGTACTTAAAAGTAGAAATTTTATTAAAAATATTTAGCAGGGAAGATTGCGTGAATATGTGGTTGCTATAGTTTCGTTCTCATGAGTTTGTTATCAACAATGTGGGGGGCGAAAAAATTTGACAAATCCCAAGGGAGATATGAGTTGTTTTTCACAATCTGTATCTATGACGAAAAGAAACAATATCGTGTTACTAAAAAATAAATATTTTTTCTCCCTACCGGTTAGAAATGTAGGCTGTGGATACCTCATTTGAGGTGAGAAAATTCAACTTTCTCGCTAAGGTACCAAACTGTACCAAAATACAAATGTCAAAAGTGTCAAAAGTGAAATAAGTTATTGATAAATGAAAGCCAATTCAATGAAGTAAGTTGGTAGGTCAATCATATAATCTGGAAAATAAACAGATAAGCTAGGTAGGTAGATTACTTTACCCTGTTTATATCAAATTTTCGAACAAACCTCAAATCTTCAAATGCGATGACAAGTTAATTAAACAAATAACACAGCCTACTATTCAATTCTCAAAATTTTCGTTTTAATCACGAATATAACCATCTTTTTTGACTTTTTTCAACAAAGTTGTGCCGGTAGGGAAAAAAATTGTATTCAAACCTTGTTAAGAAAGTGTCCTTGCAGACCTTAGGCACTTACAAACCTCGTCTACGACTCGGTTTATAATCTTTGCCTGCGGTCTGCAAGAAACCACTTTCTTACCTTGGTTTGAAATATACTAGTGGCGGCCGGGGAAAATGAGAATGACTTAAATCACTCTGGGCTGTATTCAAATAAAACTGTAATGGTTATCATTATAAAGATTTACGATAGGGCCAAATTTTTGCCTGTCACCACCTGCAAACAAAACCCTTCTTAAATCGTTCCTTCTAAGAACACGGGTATTCAAAGAAATCGGTCCCTGTCGTAAATCTTTTTAATGATAACCGTTACAGATTTATTTAAATACAGCCCAAAATAATTTAGGTCATTCCCATTTTCCCCGGCCGCCACTATACCTGATCTTGTGTTCCATCTTCTTTCCCATTGTGTCTCTGACTAAAATTTATAGGCAAGCTTCTATTCTTAAGAACCTCGTGAAACTCTGTGTGAAAATCATGATTGTCCTTAAATGTTTCCCATCGTTCGTCTATTACAATATCGTTTATGTGATGATTGGATTCTGTGGAATTAATAACTTTCCAAACATTAGCCCCTTCGACTTTCTCTGTTAAGAGAAGGGTAATCGTAGAATTATCTAAATAGGATGATGAAGTACCTGGAACATATAATTAGCAGTAGCAAAAGTGGGTAGAAAACTGTAGTAACACAAATTTACCAACGTAAGTACCATCTTTTCCCAAACCGTCATTTAAAAATATTCCAGGACTGTCACCATCCACTACACAGTACTTAGTAGAATTACTATTTTCACACGCAGCAAAAGTACAAAATAGAAGAATAAATGAAACATTATTAAACGTCTTACAATTTGTCATAGTGATTATAAATTTCTAAACGGTTTATTTAATTTTATGTTTTATCTTATGTGTTATCTCAGATATAAGATAATATAAATTTACCATTTATCAAGAACCTCAAATACTACGGATTAAACATTATTCTGCAAATAAGGATATGATAACACCCAAATACATCTGGCACAAGAGGAAGCTTTTATTGTATCTTGTTTAATAATATTTATGTAGTTACACATTTGGAACTTTTTTTTGGACACACATATTTACGGTTTACAGATTCACTTGTGAGACACGCTGTAAACACCAATCTTCTACATTAAAACTGGAAGTTACTATAAAAATTTACTCACTTTAATCGTTATCTTTCCAATGATAGTCATTTGAAACATGCGTTATCAACATAAATAGAAAGATTATTCAGAAATTTTTACACTGTGTTAAAAATCAATACAGAATGTTCGTATTAAAATTTATTCAACCTATATTCGAATATAAATATAATAAATCTGAAGATTCTGAATTTCTTTTATCTATTTTCACTGCAATATGAGAATTGCCCGATAGATTTCTTAAAACATTATCCCACTAAAAATTTCGCTACAAAATTCACAATTACTTTCTGTACAAACTGTATATCATTTATTAATTCCTCTATTGCGATTCATTTGATAAAATTATTATTATCAAACCGCAAATTTGTAAGGTACCTACATTTTATTTAAGAATAACACTACACCTTTTTCAATTGTATTTCAGAAACCATCACATGTAATTCAGATTTGTCAATTGTATTTCAGAAAGTGTTAATTGTAATTCAGAATAGTAAATTCAATTTCAGAAAGCGTTGTTTGTAATTCAGAACAGTTAATTCAATTTCAGAAAGCGTTAATTGTAATTCAGAAAGTATCAATTGTAATTCAGATCAACAACTTACTTGTACATATTCTTGTCTCAAACAACCATGTATGTACCTATACAGGGTGTCTTTGAAGTTGAGGCGTTCCTTTTAACATGTGGTAGTATGCGTTGTTCTAAAGAGTTTTAGCCAAAATCACCTTAGCAAAATGTGTATGGCAATGAAGATGCAATAAGTTAATTTTTTTGAAAATTTTGAAACCGGTCCTGCTCAAATTTGCGCTGATTTGTTAGAAATTAGAATTGACACAAAAAAATCAAATGAGCATGGACGTTAATCAAAAATACTGTCAGAGTTGTCATTTAATTGTCGGAATGGCTTTGTCATTACGAAAATAATGAGCTGACAAATATGTTGCTAATCTATGGGCAATGTTATCACGTTATCAGAATGCAGCTGCGGCGTCCAGAGAGTACGCAGAGCGATTTCCGGAAGGACACGATCCTGGGCCACGTCAGTTATTAATACATAGTACAGCGGAGAAATAGACAGGAACGGACTCAAAATTTTAGAAAACAATAAAAATATACAATTAATTATCTCCGTTAATACAAACATTTTACTAAGAAGATTTAGGCTAAAATTCTTAAGAATAATGTATAGTATCTCGTGTTACAAGGAACGCCTCAACTTCGAAAACACCCTGTATGTATAGGTTGTATTTTAATTCAATATAACAATTCTTTACAAAATTAACAGAATACAATCATATTTAACGGCCTACTAATATGTCATCTCTTGCTAAAGCGGCAGCATGATGTATGGTGGTGTGCTGCGCTGCACGAGCACAATCTCCCCGGTAATAGTATCTTTTGCTGCATCAATAATTTCCTCCAAGTAAACCAATCTTTGTTCTATAACCCCAGGTGCCACTACTTGGGGAACACGAAGATGAGTTTTTGTGTAACACTTAACTTTAGACCAAATATACTCAATAGGATTTAACATTGGTGAGGTCCCAAACTTAACAGTGTTGCGGTAGTTCCATTGGTAACTGCTTCAAGTCTCGAATGGCACGGAGCGTTATCACAAACTATCACCAAATCCGCTAACTGATTTCCCATTTCTTGCCAGTGTTGTAGGAATGATGTTGCCCAAGCATTGGCCAAATTTGCGGTGAATGACCCTCTACGCCGCTCCATTGTTACAATTCCTGCTGTCGAAATTGCTCCAATTAAATGTACATTTGTACCTCTTGCCGCTGGAAGCTGCTGTATTGCTCTCGACCCAATACGAGCACGCCCTCTTGTTCGGCGGCAAAACAAATTAAAATTTGTTTCATCGATCCAAACAATTTGTTTGCCTTGCTCTATGTAATGGTTCAAAGCCTGAACATATTCTGCGTTTCCGTTTGTTTTCTTCTATGTTTATGGCGGCTGGTTCACAATGTGTTTGTTATATAGTGAAAACCCTCCCTTCCAAATAATTTCCCACTGTGGTTACCGATACCATATTTCGGAAAATTTGCAAAATTTTCTGTTGTAGCTGCTTTAATGTGACGCTGCACTCTTCTTCTACCCATGAGATCATTACATCAATCTGTTCATCAGTTAGAATTTTTGGTTTAATGCCTCCTTTGTGTAACATAAAGTCACGTCCTGAATGCACCCATTGAAATGCTGTCTTATATTTTACACCTAATGCTACCGCCAGAGCTACCCAATCTTCGCCTTTGTTGGCTACAATCCTTTCTCGATCTTGGCACATATGTTTCTTATAACGTTGTCTTTCAATAGGCTCACTTTCATTCAAAATAACTCTACAAATTGGACAAAACACTTCTGGACCATTCTGTAAGCGTTCAGCACATTTTCTGTGTAACAGGTGTCTACATGGTAGCAATCGAATCACTGCATTTCTTGCCATTGATACTCGACAAATTGCACAATTGTCTTTTAAATTCATCATAAAAAACTTTTCTGTTTAATAATTATTGCAAACATACATTATCAACAGGATAACATCCCGTGGGATAAATGACACTTATCCCACTCATTTGAGTGGAATAAGGAACTCCATTACCGGACGCATTTCATTACTCCACTCAGTGGGATAAGTGAGCTTCATTACCCCACTCAGTGGGATAAGTAAGTTATTATTCCACTGAGTGGTGTAATGAAACTGGCGGAAATAAATAAGATTTACCTTTTTTTTTAATTCGGGGCGGTCTTAGATAAAATTTTGTACATAACACGTGGGCTAAAGCATATTACAGGAAACTCGTGTGATTACAGATGAACTCGGGCTAACGCCCTCGTCATCTGCAATCTTCACACTCGAGTCCTGTAATATTGCTTTTATCCCACTAATTATGTAAATAACTATTGTTTTTACATAGAAGTACCTACCTATTTTGAGAATATCATTTTTACATCAATAAAGTAACGAATTCTGAATTACAAATGACGGACTCTGAATAACAATTTACGCTTTCTGAAATACAAGTTCCTAATCTGAATTACAATTAAGGCTATCTGAAATTCATTTCATTAATCTGAATTACATATAACGCGTTCTGAAATACAATTACTATTCTGAATTACAATTTACACTCTCGGAAATACAATTTACTAATCCGAATTACAATTAACGTTTTCTGAAATACAGGGTCTCCCAGAACTGGCGGACCAAAATAACACGGTGAAATCATTATCTTCTGGCAATAATAGGAAAAATATTTTAAAAAATCCATCCTCATTGGATTTTAAAATAAGAACGTTTTTAATTGACCAATCGTGTGTAGATATAAAATTACCTTAAAAAATTATATTGGTAACTATGTCATAATAAATTATTTCTGACAATTCTGATAAGTCTTTAAAAACCTTATATTGTTCAAAAGCTTGTCAAAAAAGCTTTCGACCAGTGCAATAATAAATACGGGGTGCCATTTGAAAAAAATGAATTTTTGACATTTTTATTTCGTTATGTTTAAAAAATCGCAGTAGGCATATGCGACTAAGCAGGTTGTTGAGTAAACACTCAGCAGATGCAGCAAACATTCAGAAATCAAACAGCGTCAATCATTTTAATTTATGTGCAACGATTTGGAAGGTACGAATTTTCGAAGGAACCCCTGTAATTCGAAATTGTGGTAAAAAAAGCGCCACTGATTAAAAACGATGGCAGATAAGTAAAAACGACCTATATGTATAAATTTGATTCATAATTTAGCATAGAGTTCAAAAATAAAATCAAACTGGGTAGTTTCCATTTAAAAAAACATAACTTTAGTGTTTTTATAATATTGGGACACTCTGTATACAGGCGGTTTGATGAAAAACGCCTCAACCCATAACTTTTTTATTTATGACCCGATTTCAATGAACAAAAAAATCACAGATATTGTTTTTCAAGCGCTACAAAACAGCCATTAAATATATTTTTTTGGCGTTATCTTCAACAGCTAACGATAGTCAACTTTTTTTTTTTAATGGACACATGTAGTTTTTTAGGCTTGGTCTGGTAAGGTTTTTTTCTCTGAATCTAATGATGTATTGGAAGTTATCATTTGGTTCATAGCTAACTGAAAAAAAAATAAAACAATTTTTTGTGGTTCAGCTTATTATAACATTTTTAAGAGTGCCAAAATTAATGGCTGTTTTGTAGCGCTTGAAAAACCATATCTTTGATTTTTTTGTTCATTGAAATCGGGTCATAAATAAAAAAGTTATGGGTTGAGGCGTTTTTCATCAAACAACCTGTATGTATATACCGCAATATTTTCCGAATATGCAGTAGAAGCGTATCTATCATCTAGAATAAAGAAAAAGTTGATATCTTTAATAACAAACAAGTTATGGAGCTTTTTCGCAACTCTGGGACACCCTGTATAGATGGGATGTCATTTGAACCTTAATCGATGTTGTGATTGTTGTGGGCTCAAAATAAACTATTAAGGGGGTGGGGGTACCAGTAAAAATTTAACCTTATAAGTAGTTATCAAAAATTTATATCTTTGTGGACGAAGTTAAACACCAGGGTGTATTTTTCTGAATAAAATAATAATAATAATAATTATTGTAACAACATTTGGGAGACAATTTGAAATTTAATTTTCTGTAGTAATATCACAAGAGAGTGAGAATAAATTGAAAATAATTCGACAGATTTTCGAAAACTTGTTGCCAGGCAATAGACACGAGAGCCCGGAGGGCTCGAGTGGCTATTGCCATCTGGCAACAAGTTTGAGAAACAATCTGGAGAATTATTTTCAATTGATTCTCACTCTCGAGGGGTATTCGTAGGATTATTTTTTCATGAGTACAAAATCAAAAATACAAAAAAAAATTATATTATCGCACTGAATCGTTCTTCGTTCATGTTCAACAATTGATGACACTTACTGTCAAATTGAAAAATACGTTGTCACTAAAGAAAAATTGAAACAAAATACGAACTATAATTATTCTCACTTGGATAATGTACTTAGATTATTCTCACTATAATAATGATACAATTGGACAGATTTGAACATGTGATCAAAAATGCTGATGAACCATTGGAAGTTATAAACATGAAAAAATAATCAATGAAATGTGTTGGGTTTTGTAAATAGTTAATTTTAGTTGTTTCGTCTGTTTGGTTTTGTTCGGTTTAGTTGTAGCTCGTAGTTAAGTTAGTTTTTAAAATTCAATTCAAAAATAGTTGCACCTTCTTTCATTGGTTATTGCGCGTTAACCGATTCACAATTTCATGCAAAATCGGGGTTGACGAAACCTCGCTCGCCGGTGAGGGAAATTTTTTGGAAGAAAGAGAGACTTAGAATTTGACCGTCTTAGTGAACACCTAGTTTCGTAACGATAGTCTTGTGTCGTGAAACCCACTTAATTGAAGTGGCACCGAAGTCCAAAATTATCGTTGAATTCCACCCATGCTAATCGATCCATGGTCTCTTCACGGTCCTCATAAAAAAGGTAAGTCAATTTTGATTTAACGAATTTTGGATCACGGGGAAAATCGAACAAAGATCTTCGTTTAGGTAGGCTTAAGTCAACTAAAACTGACTTAAGTGCCCTGGAGACAAACATTTTTTGGTCCTTTGAGCCGGATTAGTCATAATTGGTCGTTTAATTGTGGCTTTTCATTGTGTTTTCATTGTGGGAAAAACAGCTCCAACCTCCACCAATCAGTTGCTCCAGAAAACGAGCCTGCGCATAAGTGAACTGCGTTTTGTATCTCGAGATCTTTGCTTCACTCTCGTATCCACGTTACCTATATAGTAGTTAATAGACGGTCACAGCCTTTTTACCGACAGCCATTTCACCGACAGCCATTCTACCGACAGCCTTTTTACCGACAGTCCGTTTGACCGACAAGCTGTTTGACCGACAGGCCGTTTGACCGACAGCCTTTTGACCGACAAAAATTGCCGACAGGCCGTTTGACCGACAAGCCGTTTGACCGACAGCTTATTGACCGACAAAAATTAAGATAATTTGTATAAAATATAAAAAAACGCTTCAAACGAATACACAACACCAATGACTTATATTGACACTAAGTCGTATTAAAACACTGCCATTTAATAATAAATTTAAATATATTTCGAATTATTTATAAAATATATTTCGAATTATTTGTGAAATATATTTTTCAAATATAGGTATATACTTTAAATATTTATATGAAATGTTTAGAAATATCAAATTTATAACAATATCACAATTATAGATCACAATTATAATTACGGATTATACAGTTTTAAATTGAATATTGTGGGCCACACCTCGCAAATAATCAAGCACTGAATTATACGAATCTTTGTTGTTTACAATATTTTGGATTCTATCTTCTCGAGCCTTATCATTGTTACTGAGGCGAGACTCTGCCGGAATTCCACGGATAGATCTTTCGACTTCTATTTCCACTTCCAAACGTCGATGCCATGCTTCAACCTGTCATTACAATGTTTGTTAAGATTTATATTAAACAAAATATATATGTACTGTTACGATTTAAATTTCGCGGTAAATCGTAAAGGGGAGAACGTTCTAGAACATTCCAGAACGGGCTCTCGGACCCCGACTTCCGGTACCGGCCACGTCAATTCGGCGAGAGGAAGGGAAAATATATAAAGGTGGAACCGACGCCAGGATAGAGGTTCTCGACAGGTTCTCGACTAGTTCAGGTCAGAGGTTACGACCGATCCGTGTGTTCAAAGGGGGAGATTAGGGGGTGTTTTAGTGTGCAACAGGTGCTGGCGAACCCGTGGAGGAAGACCGATTCGGCTGGGAAATCGTCCTAGAAGAATTCCAACCGAAACGTCGCGGCGGATAAAGGCTTCCTTCACGAGGGTCAACGACCCTACGCTTCAGCGGATAATTTCACCACCCTGTTGGGCCGACGTCATCCCCCAGGACCCCTCCGGAGAACAGGACCTCACACCGGACTGTCCCTGGCCGAGGAACCCGAGTCCAGGAGCAACTCATATCTGGCAAGGTCCTTCAGCGTCTTTCTTTTACTGTCCGCCATCTTGGCACACTTCTTTTACGTCGATTCAGTTATCAGAGTAATCAGACCTGGAGTGACCTCGCCAGAGACGACGCGCTCGCTGGCTCTCGGAAGTTTTTTTATTAATTTTTATCCGTTCATTATCATTTTATATTTTTTTACACCGGGGCTAAACCTGTTTAATTCACGCCTACCCCTGGAGGTGTCGAGGGGAGGAAGGACCCCGAGGACTATCCGAGGATACGGACGGCGTGATAGACCAGCGGCGGAAGAAGGACTCGGAGGACCTTCCTCCAGCTCCGCTCTTCCCAGGACTCTTCTTTAGATTTCAAGCCCCAGGCCCGGTGTAAGGGAAGTTTTTCGTTAATTTATCATTGATTCGTCACTTGTAATTAGAAATTTAGCCTGGTAGTACCGGCACTGTTTGTAAATTTAACTAGAGTTTAAGCGCCTTCAGCGTGTTATTTTGTGAACCTTCAGTTCGCCACCTTACTCGCTTTCATTTGGTAATATTGACAGTTTAAATAATAGTTTCAAGGTTAAAACTTTAATTTGTACATTTTCGAGAATATCTCTTGGTTTGTATCCTAGATTCACTTTACATAGACAACTGTGTTTCGCCCGCAGCGGCATCTAAGTTGGAGTTTGATAATTAAGTGTCGTATGTAAGGCTAGGAAACGATAATTAAACACCATTATATTTACATCTGTGTTTCTGTCCAACACCTGGTATAACACCGTGTTTGTGAAACCTCTTTTCTACTTTCGACAGTCTCGCTCTCGAGACGTAAGTGTGATTTTGTGCCGGACCTGGAACCAGTCAGTCTCCGAAATCGTTATTCAAATTTCCCCCGGTGAAGTTGGGAGATTTAAATTTTCTCTCGTGGTCGTTAGAGACAGTTTTTAAAAAGAGAGAAAATAATAACGTAACAGTACCTACCTTGTTTTGGGTTCGTGGAAGGCCATGCTCCATGTTGTCCCAAACGGTCCACATTGCAGGTGGAAACATTGGCTCAAGACGAACATTACGTCGTCGTCGATTCAGTCGGCCTATTGCGTAGTTTTCTTCAAACCATGTGACCAGCTCAATTGCTTCTTGTGGAAATAACGCTTTAACTTGGTTAAAGGCGTTTTCCACTTCATGGTCAGGTAGAAAAGCAAGAGCAGAGAGATGTCGAACTATTAAACTAAATGGTTCGTCAGTGCTGTATCGGACTTGCAAGCCTTCGATTTGTTGAAGCCTACGATAAATGGATTGTCCTAAATGGAAATGGCAAGCTTTGTTGCGCACTCCAGGAAATACATTTCTAATTGCATTCATGCTTCCGATTTCAAAATCGGTTAGGACAAAGTCAGGCTGCAAGTCTATTCGTTGCTCCCCTGCCAAAGAGTTTAATTCTTCAAACAGTTGTATGTATAAATCAAGAGATTTTCTTGTCATCAGAGCATATGCAAGAGGAAGAATTCTTTGACAATCGACATTTCCAACAGGTGCGTGGATGGTGTACAACTGACGAAATAAATTTGGCGCAACTTTAAAAGTACCATCCATTATCCAAAAAGCAGCATGCGACATTAGTTTCAAATTGATGACGGTAACAAATAGAAGTATTTTGTCAGGTCCGTTATCAATTTGACGAACGAACAATTCACCACTAATCGAGTATTTGAAACTATCTGGCAAGATGAAGTCTTCCAATGTTTTGGGCTCAATTGGGGCGTCTTTCTTCTTTCTTTGCCGTTTAATTTGTTTCCTCTGTGCATTACTCGTTGGCAGAATTGCGGCAATATCCTGAGATACCTGTGATTTGGTAATCTGCATGATTATAGCAGGCTTGTCATTTGTCGTTTTAGCTGCTTCTTTCAATTGGTTGCAAGCTTTAAGCAGAGAAACCCGTGATGCAATTGCTTCATGGGTGTGTTCCCCAGATGTCCCAGTGAGAAAGTGCTGTCCATCAGTCAATTCTGTTTGTGCTGTGACCTTGCACTTGAATTTTCTTTTCTGATCACAATGCCAATAATGAACAATATTGTCTCGTGTTTTGTCCAAAGTGAAAAGAAAACCAGTGACAACGAGTTTGTCACCTCCTCGAGTCGACTTGGCGGTTTCACATGGTTGATCTTGATTTCCAGACATGATATTTCAAATAGTAGTTGATTGATACTAATAAAATAAGCGTTAATTTAAATTGTCTTTTGTTTGAAAATAATTTCTAATTTTAAGAAGTTAAGCTCTGAATCGTAGTACACTTGTCACCAAAAAAAAATGGGAAATTGACGTACAAAAAAATTTGTTTTTGTATGTTTTTTAATCTGTTTAATTTGGGTTTTTTTAAAGAGGTTAGAATTAGAAATGATTAATCAAAATATTTTAATTAAACTTGGTAAAATTAATATGCAGCAATAAAAACGTATTTTTATTAGGTACAGTTTAGTTGAGGCATACTAAAACCGAAAAAGTAAAACCAAAAAAACGTTTGACAACTGTTTGACAATAATAAAACTGACATAAGCTGACAATTAATGATCTGATTTACATGATCAAATTTTAGATTTCCCATTTTTTTTTTGGTGTTCAGTGTACTATCGGGTGTTCATTTGAATTTTCCGTCAAAGTTGGCATTGAAGAGTCGATTGTGAGCGCACCACTTATCTGTCTGCAGAGTAAAAAACGCAAACAACGCAAAAAGTGAGGTTAATTTTAAACAGCTGATCCGTGATCTGTAATCCGAGGTGCGTTCATAATCGACTCTTCAACGCCAACTTTGAGGGTAAATTTAAATGAACACCCAATATATGCACGGTGAAATAGAAATCCATCATAATATGTAAACCATAGTACCTACCATCGGTGGACATTAAAAGCACAAGGACAGGTGCAAGCCCGTTAAAATTTTAACCGAGCTAGGAGCGTATTCTGTTATTTTTAAAGGGGCGTTAAAATTTTGGCGTCGTTTAAAATTTAAAATTTCAAGCCCTGATTGGTCATTACTATGACAATTTAATTTAACGCCCTTTAAAATTTAGCGGAGCAGTTACAGAATACGCCCCCTAGCCCGTTATGAGACTCTTTACCCGTAGCGGTAGAAATAAATAAACAGATGTTTACGATCAAATGTACCGTAAAAATTATGACAGGGTGAATAACGTTTATTTGTCAAAACCATCAAGTTAATGTTGAGTTTGTTTCATATTGAATGATATTGCTTGATTTCCCAATTAAATAGTTGGTAATTATTCACAGAATCGTTTTTTTTTGTGGTCAAAACAGGTAGGTTTATTTTTGAACGTCGGACAAATTGGATATTATTTTAATTTTACAAGAGAGTGAAGTCAATGTTACAATATTATCCGTTTATTAAACTCCCGCACTATCGGTGTCAAATTTTTTTTTTTTTTTTTTTGGAGTGTACACTTGATTTCAAAAAAATAGCGTACAAGTGCTGAGAGCAATTTTTGTAATATTTTCCTAGTTTAAATGGGCCGCTATAAATTGTTTCTAGGCAACATGAATTTCATACCCTACCTTCCTTCTAGTTTAGTGATGATTCTGGCTTTTGTCACTTTAATGTAACCATGGAAACAAAGCTAACATTACATGGGGAAATATTAGGTGTACGCTATTTTTCTGAAATCAAGTGTACCTATGGTGACATACCTTTTCAGTTGCCTGTACACAAAATCTAGTTATAAAAATGTCAACAAGAAAAGTTTGGTTATGTTAATGGAGTTAATTCTTTTCTTTCCAGACAATAATTAACAATAGCCTGCTTCTCTCTGACCGTTAACAGTATTCTTTTACGTTTCATATCTTCTTTTTGTTCAGCCTTTTCGTGTAAGTAATACTTTGAATGAAAGAGAGCGAATTTATTAAACTTAACTTCAAATTTTTGCGCCAACGTTAAAGTAAAAATTGTTAGTCTCAGAACGACAGTGCGGCAACTTGCAAACACTTTGACAGTGCGGGAGTTTAAAAAACGGATAGTACTTAATCTGACAATTTGTGACAAAGCGAAAGTTTGATACACAATGAAATATTTTTGAACGTCCCAGCTTTTAATGTCCACTGATGGTACCTATTTTCAATAAGTGAATAAACTGAAAATGGTCAGAAGATCCTAGGGTTTTAATATTCTGATATACAGGGTGTTTTCGAAGTTGAGGGGTTCCTTTTAACATGTGATAGTCTGCGTTGTTCTAAAGAGTTTTAGCCAAAATCACCTTAGTAAAATGTGTACGGCGATGAAGATACAATAAGTTAATTTTGGTGAAATTTTTGAAACCGGTCCTGCTCAAATTTGCGCTGATTTGTAAGAAATTTGAATTGACAAAAAAAAAATCAAATGATCACGGACGTTAATCAAAAATACTGTCAGAGTTGTCATCTAATTAGTCGAAATGGCTTTATTATTAGGAATAATGAGCTCACAAATATGTTGCAAATGTATGGGCAATATTATCACGTTATCAGAATGCAGCTGCGGCGTCCAGAGAGTACTGCAGAGCGATTTCCGGAAATATACCATCCTGGACCAGGTTAGTTATTAATCTAGTACAGCGGAGAAATGGACAGGACCGGACTCAAAATTTTAGAAAACAATAAAAATATACATACAATCAATTATCTCCGTTAATACAAACATTTTACTAAGAAGATTTAGACTAAAATTCTTAAAAATAATGTGTAGTACCTCGTGTTACAAGGAAGCCTCAACTTCGAAAACACTCTATATTTCGATTTCAGCATGTATATTCGCTTTTAATTTGTTCTATGATTGGCTAGTTTTAATTTTCCTAATTTTAAAAGTCAGTTCAAACCGCCACTTACCTTAATGTACTGTTCTTTATATATTTTACACAAACTATCTTAATTATTGTTGTCGGTCGTAAGGCTGTCGGTAGAATGGTAGAATGAGAATTATTGAGAATGGCTGTCGGTAAAATGGATTGTCGGTAAAAAGGGTGTCGGTAAAATGGCTGTCGGTAAACCGGCTGTCGGTAAGGCGGCCTGTCGGTAAAATGGCTTGTCGGTAAAAAGGGTGTCGGTAGAATGGCTGTCGGTAAACCGACTGTCGGTAAAACGACCTACACCCGTTAATAGATATACCGGGACATTTTTTTAACTCTGAACATAGTCCATACTTATTCCCTATGTTCAATTTTAAAAAACACAGATCAAACGCATTGTGAGTTGCTATGCAACCAACTATACCGAACACTAGAGATTTTGAAATAATGTTAAAAATTGTTCCGATGGATGGAATTGGTCTATCATGTGTTGCATTGGAAATGTCACGCACATTTCTAATGCTCTGATTGGCATAGAATAACTGCATTATGTGTATTTCTTCTTCAAACAACTTGACCATTTTGTTAATCTGTCAAGTACTTATTTTCGTTACCTTAGTTACGTGATTACATACATGCATTGACCTGTGTTTTTTAAAACTGAATATAGAGAATAAGTATGGGCTATGTTCAATGTTAAAAAATGTCCCGGTATGGTTTTTCCCAACATCTGTTCGCCAACTTGGGGTTTGGCGGGAAAAGGTCCGTCTCACTGGCGTCGATTTTATTACGGTTCAAGACTAAGTACCTGGTTTCTTTTGTTCGTTCGCAAACACGGCATTCCATCGCAAAAACTCGCAATTTTACTATTGAATTGATCGGCAAAAATGGCTGCAAAGGCAAAAGAGAATCGCGCCCAACGGGATTGTTTGAAGACGCAAATGTTTGAAATTTGGGAGGTTGCGAAATCTTCGCAGGAACAACCTTCTTTACGTGCGTTGTTAAAAAGACGGTTCGCACTCGGCAATTCTTGCACACACCGCGACCCAATCTGAACCGGATTTCGCCGCGGAAGACAAATACGCAGGGAATTTTTTGAAGCGTTCGATAAAATCGAAGCCATTTATGTCAATCATTTTCCGGAAATCGATCGTCCAGCGTCAACAGAAACAAATCAAAGCACTTCGTCGTTGTCAAACTTACGCCTGCCGAAATTGTCGTTACGCAATTTTAATGGCAACTTCAGTGAGTGGAGTTCTTTTATCCAGTTCTTTAATAACGCGGTTCACTCTCGGGCAGACGTGGCACAAATTGAAAAATTTCAATATCTACTTAGTTGTTGGTCGGGTGAACCCTTGAACTTAGTGAAGGCTTTAACGCTGTCAGAAGAAAACTATCCGATAGCGTATAAGGCTCTTGTCGATCGATATGAGAACAAACGAAGGTTGTCATATCATTATTGGAACAACATTCAGGCATTGCCCAAGTTGAAATTAGAATTGTCACAAGGACTACGGGAAACAATCGACAAATTCACTGAAAATCGTTCGCCCTTGCTAGCCTTAAAATTATAGAATTCGTTAGAGGACTTCATGTGGCTGCAACTATTACTTGAAAAACTCAATTCGGAAACGCGGAAACAGTTTGAGGCCGAAATTCGCTCGTTAGGAACAGCCGAGGTCCCGAAATATACTCAGCTGGCCGAATTCGTCGAAAGCCAGTGCCGAGTACTTGATTCGTTGGGGAATTGGAATACAAATTTTTTGGATATTATCTCCGCAAAGAATCATTCGATCGGTAATAGCGAGGTGTAACAAATGTTTCAAGGTGCGTCCTATTCCATTAGAGCCACCCATGGCACCCTGACCGGCGCACCGAGTCCAGCAGTTGAAACCCTTTCAATGCGAGGGTATCGACTTCGCGGGTCCATTTTTTGTTACACAAATTCGCCGTCGGGGAGCGAAATCTACAAAGGCATACTTGTGCATTTTCGTCTGCTTCTCCACAAAAGCCGTTCACTTGGAGCTGGTGTCAGATTTGTCGACGGAGGCCTTCTTAGCGGCCCTGCGACGCTTCATCGCGCGTCGTGGTTGACGCAATCGAATCGTTAGCGATTGCGGCACTAACTTTCAAGGAGCCTTCCGACAAGTGCGAAAATTTGTGCAACCGCGGCTGAACAGAAAAAAATCGATTGGGATTGAAGTCCGAAGTTGAAGTGGAGTGAAGTCTGTCAAGACTCATTTGCGTCGCGGGGTGTTGGTGGCCAAATTTTGACTTTCGAAGAATTGATCACTGTGCTTGTTCAAATTGAAGCAGTGCTCAACTCGCGTCCGCTATGCCCATTAAGTTCTGACCCCTACGATCTTACCGCATTGACACCGGGTCATATTTTAACCTTAGCACCGTTGACATGTTTGCCCGAGCCAAATTTGGGGCACGTCAAGCTCAATCGCCTCTCGCACTGGCAACTTCTCCAGAGAATGCACCAGTCCTTTCGGGACCACTGGCGCTGGCACCGCGAATACCTGCACACCTTACAGCAGCGGTCCAAGTGGCATAAGCCTAAAACAGACTTGTTTCGGGGTACTCTAGTGTTAATCAAGAATGACCAAGTTCCACCCTTGTAGTGGAATCTGGGGCGTGTCGAAGACATCCATCCCGGTGCCGATGGCGTAATCCGTGTCGCGACTGTGAAGACAAACGGCGGCAGCTTTCGACGGCCTGTCGTAAAACTGTGCCCTCTGCCTTCGCAATAATAGAAAAATGCATCGCATTTTTGGCGGGCAGAATGTTGGGCTTTGTAAATAGTTAATTTTAGTTGTTTCATTTTGTTTGGTTTTGTTCGGTTTAGTTTTAGCGCGTAGTTTAAGTTAGTTTTAAAAATTCAATTCAAAAATAGTTGCACCCTCTTTCATTGGTTATTGCGCGTTAACCGATTCACAATGTCGTGCAAAATCGGAGTGGACGAAACCTACCCCGCCGGTGAGGGACATTTTTGGAAGAAAGAGAGACTTCGAATTTGACCGTCGTATTAAAAATACCGAGTTTCGTAATCATCGTCTCGTGTCGTGACACCCACTTAATTGAAGTGGCACCGAAGTCCAAAATTATCGTTGAATTCCACCCATGCCAATCGGTCTATGGTCTCTTCGCGGTCCTCATTAAAAGGTAAGTCAATTTTGATTTAACGAATTGTGGATCAGGGGGAAAATCGAACAAAGCTCTTCGTTTAGGTAGGCTTAAGTCAACTAAAACTGACTTAAGTGCCCTGGAGACAAACAGTCAGTAATTCAGTGTTCCTGTTTAATTCTGTTTGTTCCATTTTTAATTGTGTTTGTTTCTTGATGTTGAGGTTTATTATTGTATAGAGTCAGTACTTTAGTGTTCTTTTCAGAGTTCTAATTCAACAACAAATTATGTACATTCGGTCTGGTCTTAACAAAAGTCTAAATTTAAACATTTAAAATTATGGTGGAAAACGGAAACTGTTATTTCAAAAGTTCTAGAGATATCGAAAAGTTGTCGCGATCGGCGTAAGTAATAAGTAAAGTAGAACCGAGCTGATTGGTCACTTTGGTCAAGTAGGGGTTGCGAAAGTGGGATGCGTCAGAAATGATAAAACCGAATGCGGAACGGGAAAAGGGGCTTTTTTGAAAAACCTTCCGAAGGTACGGCCTCTCGTTAGAACCTATTTAAACAAAATGAAAAATAAAACACAACTTAGGATCCATAAATATTTCTTTCTCATTATTGTTGTTTCGTATTTTTCCGCAAAAATTTCATCCCAGGGAATGCGGCATCCGACAATTCACCAAATGAGGGAGGAAAGTTTCATCGAGGAAAAGTCAAGGAAGTCGAAACGTTTCAATATTTAGTATTTGAAAAGGTTTTCGCACGATGACAGAACCGATATGATCCTACTTACCTTAATTGCTTAATAAAAAATTTGTTTTTCCGGATCATATCGGTTCTGTCATCGTTTCAATATTTAGTGTTTCAAAAGGGGTTTGCATGGTATATTAGATGTCATTGTTACATTTGGTTTTTTATACAAATAGACATTTTGCAAAGTCAGTATGACTGATAGTGTTTTTTACCCGCAAAACGTTTTAAATGAAGCAGAACAAGCTTTAAATAGCTCAATACTGGAAAAATCAAAAAGGCAGGTATCATACAATACATTCAAACAATGGCAGGATCTAAATAAGATTACGACTGTAAATGATAGTGTTATGTTAGCGCAGTGGCGGCTGGTGCAGGGAGGGCGCACGGGCATTGCCCCCCCAATTCAAAATGGGAAAAACGGGAGAAACAAATATTATTAATTTTTTGAAAGAAATGTATTATTGTTTTGTTTGGATATTGTATACCGATGTTCCTATGTAGATATTTGCATTCACCTCAAAGTTTAATTGAACGAATTTGAGCCGATGCGCTCACCTTATACATTTAATTCTTG